>NW_026600417.1:82500-140518 GCF_029448725.1 Salvelinus fontinalis | reverse complement strand
ACTGTAGCAGACTATGGAATAACATGAATAACATCATATAACATGATCAACACAGACACAATATAGAGGTTGTAGCCGCGGGAAGATGTTTGGGGGTGGGGGTGCTGCGTTTCTTTCACCAAACGTGGTGGCAAAAAACAATAACATCTTGGTGAAATATTGTTTGAGGTCTGCGTTACAGACGGCTGTATCGGTCTGCTAATACAGGAGTTGAATTAGTTTGTATTATTAGCAGGTGTTACAGCACCCTCAGCCTCCCTACTTCCCGCGGATATGGTGCAGAGTATAGAGAGACAACACACCTAACAGAGGGGATGTGTAAAGAAAACATCTGAGCCAGCACAGTACTGTTCAGGTCGCCACGATCGAGTGAAAATGGTCAGAGACGACAACATAGACAAAACACAAAAAAGACAGACGCAACACAAACCAAAGACAGACAAAACAAAATACAGGGGGGTCAAGCCAAACTACACAGGTATTCTAAAGGATACTACACAGGTATTCTAAAGGATACTACACAGGTATTCTAAAGGATACTACACAGGTATTCTAAAGGATACTACACAGGTATTCTAAAGGATACTACACAGGTATTCTAAAGGATACTACACAGGTATTCTAAAGGATACTACACAGGTATTCTAAAGGATACTACACAGGTATTCTAAAGGATACTACACAGGTATTCTAAAGGATACTACACAGGTATTCTAAAGGATACTACACAGGTATTCTAAAGGATACAAAGTCAAATAAGTCAAAGCTCCAGTAGTTTGTCTGGGTTCAGTTAGGAGCTTCAAGCTACCGAGCCTTTGAGATTGGACATTACAACTTTTACAACAGCATGCACGTGGTTCATTTTTCATGCCATCTTTTTCTCTTGGGAGGTAGAAATCGCCTTTGCACAACTCACGGACACAAAATCGAACAGGTGTATGGCGAGATGAAATATTCATATGCCCTCCCCATTTGACGAGAGTGGCGATGACATTTAAAAACACTCCGGCTCAATGAATGTTTACACAGTGTGAAAATAATTGATCAGTAGGACTGTTGGTCGAGGGAGAGGACGGGGAAATAAAGAATTGATCAGTAGGACTGTTGGTCGAGGGAGAGTACGGGGAAATAAAGAATTGATCAGTAGGACTGTTGGTCGAGGGAGAGGACGGGGAAATAGTGTGTTTTTGCCAAGGCAGATGCTGCAGAAATCAATTTGTCCTTTCAGAGAGAAACGCAGGAAGAGTGAATGATGGAGGGAGAGAGGAAGAGAGGAGAGAGAGGGAGGGGTCAAGTACTAGAGAGAGAAAGCAGGTAAAGGTGTGTGTGTGTGTGTGTGTGTGTGTGTGTGTGTGTGTGTGTGTGTGTGTGTGTGTGTGTGTGTGTGTGTGTGTGTGTGTGTGTGTGTGTGTGTGTGTGTGTGTGTATCTGTGTGTGTGCGCATATTGACTCATGGAACTTGAGTGATTTGGATTGATTGGAGTGTGTGTGCGTGTGCGTGTGTGTGTGTGTCTTAATAAAGTGGTGGTTGTCTTCCAGAGTGTTATCGAGTGTGCTGGTGTAATAGGGCGTGATGACACGTTCGGTGGAGTAGAAGGAGTGCCTAGAAGGGGCGCTCCACACACACACACAGTCCGTACTGAAATACTACCATACTGACATATCACACAGGAGTTTTGATTAAGAAAGGAAGCTGGCACCCTCTCTCTCTCTCTTTCGCTCCCTCTCTCTAAATCCCTTTCCTACGCACTTCATCTCACTCCATCACT
The DNA here is from genome assembly GCF_029448725.1 of Salvelinus fontinalis. Classification (NCBI taxonomy): domain Eukaryota; kingdom Metazoa; phylum Chordata; class Actinopteri; order Salmoniformes; family Salmonidae; genus Salvelinus; species Salvelinus fontinalis. The sequence goes on along the minus strand of NW_026600417.1, from coordinate 138,749 downwards.
TTCTGCCTTCTCCTTCCATCCCTCTCTCCCCTACTTCCTCTTCATCTTTCTCCCTCCCTGTTCCTCTTCATCTTTCTCTTTACCCCTCTTCTTCTTCATCATCCCTCCTTATTTCCTCCTCTCCACCTTCCTCATTTTCTCTTACTAACTTTCTCCCTCCCTCTCCCTCTCCTTTGGCTCCATTAGAATCATCCTCTCTTCTCCTCAGTGCTTCTCCATTGTGATCAGTCCAATTCAAAGCCCCCCCCCCCCCCCCCCCCCCCCCGTGTCTCAAGTGGCTCTGGCATCGTTTGAAGTCAATTCCCCAACTAAGTCAAGAGATGTGTGACATTCTGTCTTCCTCCATCTCTCTCTCTATCTCCGTCCTGTCCCCTTTCTCTTTCTCTTTCACACTCACCCTCCTTTTTCTTTGGTCTATTTTGAGTGGAGGAACGGAGGCGAGGCGGTGAGATGGCGTATGGAGATGAGGTGCTAGCTGGCTAATAAAGCCGTAATTTGATGTGTCTGGAGTGTTTGAGTCCGGGCAGCGCTGCCTTTGATCAGGGTTTGATTTGATGGCTTCTTCTCAGGTTCAAGAGAACACAGGGCCAGACCAAGACAGTCACTGCTGGATGGGACACTGTCTGTCTGCATCCCAAATGGTACTCTATTCCCTATTACTCTATTATGTAGTTCACCATATTCCACATGGGGCTCTGGTCCAAAGTAGTGCACTATTTAGGGAGTAGGGTGCTATTTGGGACACGAATCTCCAGTCCCAGGGGGGAGGAAAGTGCAAACTGCAAATGCACTCCTTCTCTTCCCTCTCTTTGTTAGTCTGTTAAATTCCCTGCTCTCTAATCTTGTTATCCTGTCTCCTGGGCTCAGTTCTGTCCCTCTTCTCCTCTGGGGCTTTGTCACTATTACTAAGGTGTGACAGCACATAGTGGCTAATGTATGGAAGACTTTACTATGTGTTCAGGTATTGTTAACAGTGACTAATGTATGGAAGACTTTACTATGTGTTCAGGTATTGTTAACAGTGGCTAATGTATGGAAGACTTTACTATGTGTTCAGGTATTGTTGACAGTGGCTAATGTATGGAAGACTTTACTATGTGTTCAGGTATTGTTGACAGTGGCTAATGTATGGAAGACTTTACTATGTGTTCAGGTATTGTTAACAGTGGCTAATGTATGGAAGACTTTACTATGTGTTCAGGTATTGTTAACAGTGGCTAATGTATGGAAGACTTTACTATGTGTTCAGGTATTGTTAACAGTGGCTAATGTATGAAAGACTTTACTATGTGTTCAGGTATTGTTAACAGTGGCTAATGTATGGAAGACTTTACTATGTGTTCAGGTATTGTTAACAGAGCCTTTACATCTGTTAGTGACATATGGAGCTCAGTTAGTTTGAGGGATGAACAGTGTGTGCAGGAGAAGTCTGTGTTGGTTTCTGTGGTGAAGATTTAGAGGGAGAAGGTGCTGTTTAGCCACGTTTTTTAATTAAAATTCTGGCAATGGAGCTTGTGCATTCGCAACAGGGAATACCCAGTGTGTGTGTAGGTGTGAACGTCTGTGTGTGTGCTGATGTGTGTTTGTGTGTGCATGTGAGTGTGTGTGTGCTGACTCTGACTATGGATCCCACTCCAATGAGAAGGACACCGTTCTTCCTGTTTAACTCTCAGGCACACAGAGTGCTGGGAGATGGAGGGGGGGGGGCATAATTGTTTTAGTTCCAGGAGGACACTCCTATCCAGCAAAGAAATCTGGAAATGTGCCGGAAATGTGCTCCTCTCTCTCTCTCACACACACACACACACACACACACACACACACACACACACACACTGTCACATTAGCCATACCGTATTTACTGGCTGAGGTTCTGGACACAGTTGAGTTGTTGACCGAGTTGTAGGCCGTCACCTGCTTGGGGACCAGGGCCATCACAGAGTTATCAGGCACCTGCAGAGAGCGGGAGAGAGAGAGAGAGAGGTGGGGAGAGAGAGAGAGAGGAGGGGAGAGAGAGAGAGAGAGAGGAGGGGGGAGAGAGAGAGAGGAGGGGAGAGAGAGAGAGAGGATGGGAGAGAGAGAGAGAGGAGGGGGGAGAGAGAGAGAGATAGAGAGAGAGGGGAGAGAGAGAGAGAGAGAGAGAGAGAGGGGGAGAGAGAGAGAGGAGGAGAGAGAGAGAGAGAGAGGGGAGAGAGAGAGAGGGGAGAGAGAGAGAGAGGGGAGAGAGAGAGAGGGAGAGGAGGGGAGAGAGTGAGAGTGAGGAGGGGAGAGAGTGAGAGCGAGAGAGACGGAGAGAGAGAGACAGCGAGAGAGCGAGAGAAAGAGAGCGAGAGAGAGCAGAATGACTAATCACCATCCTCAATGAGTGCATTCTGATTCTGCCAAGTGCATTCTGAATACATAACAATCCCCAATGAAGAGAGATGTGGCACTCAGCCACTAAACCCTGGATCACCATACAAATCACCATCCACACGTCATCATGTGTTTATCCTCCATCTATAACAGCTATGATTGGATGCTCAGGAAGCCTTTGTGATTAGCCTGTGTGATCTAATCAGCCCATACACATATGATTAGTGGTAGTGAACGGGGGTGATGTATATCACTATGTGTGAGATGATACGTCTCAGCCTCCCATTTCAATAATACGTGTGAGAGAGAGAATGACAGAGAAAGAGAGATGGGCTCCTACTTTTCAACACAACCGAAATTGATTCAATTAACACAACTGGGAGAGAGGCTGATCCCAGCCGTGCACAAACACACGTACATGTATGCAAACACACACACTCTGCATAATTTCTCCAGCGAGCCCCGCCGCCTAAGGCAGGGTTAATTGAAGAAGTGATCTCTTTAATAGAGTGGGAGGGGTGTGTATGGGGAATAGGGGTGCAGTGCTAAGGGTCTCAGGTGTGTGTTTGGGGTTCCATTATTACATCATAGCATTATTTCACCCGCTCCCCAATCCGCTCCTGGTGCATAATGTGTTAGTATTATGACAGGCGACACCTATGGGAGGGTTCAGGGAGATTCCACAGGGATCCAACTACCCCCCTCTAACTCTACAACATGGTCCCTAAGCAGTAATCCTACATGTTTACTAGTTAATATAATGGTGTGTGTGTTTGGGGTTGTAATATTGGGAGGGAGGAGGAGAGGTGGGATGTGAGATGACAGGTGGGTCTGGGTGGTTTAGGAAGAGGAGAAGAGAGACTGTTGCTCTCAGTAAACTGATGGGATGGCCTGATCATATATCAGAGCAATGCTCAGGGCTACAATGTGATTCTCCCTTCTGCAAATAATATAATATATACATATTTAATATATGCTATTTAGCAGATGCTTTATCCAAAGTGACTTACAGTACAGTGAGGGCATACAAACTTCTATTTTAGCAGACAGGGCTTTGGAACTTTAGTTTCAACCAAAAGAGAATGGGTTCTATGCTAACTGTACAAAGGGGGGATAGAAATAGAATTAGAATAGTTCCTCTATATCTAGGAGGGGGAATGGGTCTGTGCTGTTTTCATAAGAACCCATTAGGATGACAGTTAGCAGAGTCTAATTCCATTCAGAGTGCGCTTTGATCCCATTCTATATTCCATATTTCTGTATTACATTATAACCATTATAACAAGACAGACGTGGGACTTCTGGAGCCTGTCAAGAGGGGAAATCTGTCTGACCAAAGTCGACAGTAATCAATGATATTCATGTTTTACTAGGTCAGCAAAACATTCATAATATATAAGTGGGTAACCTTTTCCACTAACCATGGTGTTGTACAAAATCTACGTCATATAAACTGACCTGTTGGACCAAAAGTGAACAAAGGACTGATGTAGACAGAAGATAATCGCCGCTAGGTAATACATCACAGAAATATAGCGTCATCTAATGTTAGCTTGGTAAAACGATGAGAGGAACGTTTTGGAGTGGGCTGACTGAGTGTGAATCTGCGGGATGTTTCCAGTCCCCCTCCTTTCCTCCTTACCTCCCTCTCTCCTCGCTCCCTCTCCTCCCTCCTCCCTCGCTCCCTCTAACAGGCTTTGAGTGTCTGAGTCTGTTTTCTTGTCAAGGAGAACGCACCCAGCCTTCCCCCTCCTTCCCCTCCCCAGCTGAAAACTGAATTAACTTCTGTCTTCATTATCTCATTCCGGTTTCCAATCAGGCTTCTAATCCATTCTACCTCGCTGTCTCGACCACCACACCCACGACATCCCACTCGCCGCCGTGACATTTAATTTAAGCGTCATGTGGCGGGCAGACGCCCCCCCCCCCCCGGAAAGCTCATTTGGAGGGCTGCTGGCTTAGGTGTCCACATTATTTACACCATAAGGAACAAGCGAACGTCGCTCCATTCCTATTTCCACCGGTCCATCATTCCGACTCGCTGGAGGGACGCTTGCCAAGAAGGGAATGTACCAATCAGCAGGATTTGTCATAATGGGGTTGTCTGTCTGTCTGTCTGTCACTGTCTGTTCATGCGTGGCAGGTGTACATATGACTGGCTTGTCCAGGTGAAGGTTTGTGTGTGTGTTTGCATATTTAGGAAGTGTCATGTTGTCCATGTCTGGAATGGAGCTGGACATACTGTATGTGTGTATTTTGAGCATGTGTGTCCACCTATGCTAATGCCTGTGTTCTAGTGTGTAAAACTCCCTATGAATGTGAAGACAGATGGACATCTGAGTGGAGCACATCAGATCTTAACTCCTCTCCTCTGCTCAGACAGAGAGTTGCCATGGCGTTACGACCGCCTGCCCTTTGTTGGTCATCTCCCTGCCTCTAATCCACACTCCCTCCCTCCCTCCCTCGGCTGATTACTTCTGGGGTGTCTAGTCAGTCAGGCCCTGATCCTCTGTAATGACCTGGATGTGCTCTGACAGGCCCAGTCTATTACAGGGGTCACAGGTCACGAGGTCAGAGCCAATAAGGAGAGGAGGGAGAAAGTCATGACTACAAAAGCAATAGTCTCTCTACTGATCGTCATCACTGCTGGTTCTACAGGGGGATAGGAGCAATGATATAGTCGGGTGAGACATCTGCCCTTTTCAAATGTTTTCTGAACGGTGTATGGAGGGTATTTTCAGTTCCTCTAATGAATGTGCTGTAGCTATAGAAATAGAATAAACAGAGTTCACTTCTTCGAAATGAACATTTTGTTTTTCTTGGACAATGCTGTTTTCTATTCTATACTATGATATTCTATTGCCTGAATGTAAGCTGTAATCCTACAATAGAAGATTCAAACACTAAAACCATTGTATCTAGGGTTGCACATTTCCTGTAAATTTCCCCAAATTCCCCAGTTTTCCAGAAATCCTGGTTGGAAGATTCTTGAAATTATGAGGGAATCCAGGAATCCTCCAACCTGGATTTCTGGGAAACCAGGGAATTTGGGGAAAGTTGCAGGAATTTTGCAACCCTGATTGTACTGTCTTAGGGTCCTGATCAACCCTGATTGTACTGTCTTAGGGTCCTGATCAACCCTGATTGTACTGTCTTAGGGTCCTGATCAACCCTGATTGTACTGTCTTAGCGTCCTGATCAACCCTGATTGTACTGTCTTAGGGTCCTGATCAACCCTGATTGTACTGTCTTAGGGTCCTGATCAACCCTGATTGTACTGTCTTAGGGTCCTGATCTACCCTGATTGTACTGTCTTAGGATCCTGATCAACCCTGATTGTACTGTCTTAGGATCCTGATCAACCCTGATTGTACTGTCTTAGGGTCCTGATCAATCCTGATTGTACTGTCTTAGGGTCCTGATCAACCCTGATTGTACTGTCTTAGGGTCCTGATCAACCCTGATTGTACTGTCTTAGGGTCCTGATCAACCCTGATTGTACTGTCTTAGGGTCCTGATCAATCCTGATTGTACTGTCTTAGCGTCCTGATCAACCCTGATTGTACTGTCTTAGGGTCCTGATCAACCTTGATTGTACTGTCTTAGGGTCCTGATCAACCCTGATTGTACTGTCTTAGGGTCCTGATCTACCCTGATTGTACTGTCTTAGGGTCCTGATCAACCCTGATTGTACTGTCTTAGGATCCTGATCAACCCTGATTGTACTGTCTTAGGGTCCTGATCAACCCTGATTGTACATTCTTAGGGTCCTGATCAACCCTGATTGTACTGTCTTAGGGTCCTGATCAACCCTGATTGTACTGTCTTAGGGTCCTGATCAACCCTGATTGTACTGTCTTAGCGTCCTGATCAACCCTGATTGTACTGTCTTAGGGTCCTGATCAACCCTGATTGTACTGTCTTAGGGTCCTGATCAACCCTGATTGTACTGTCTTAGGGTCCTGATCTACCCTGATTGTACTGTCTTAGGGTCCTGATCAACCCTGATTGTACTGTCTTAGGGTCCTGATCTACCCTGATTGTACTGTCTTAGCGTCCTGATCAACCCTGATTGTACTGTCTTAGGGTCCTGATCAACCCTGATTGTACTGTCTTAGGGTCCTGATCAACCCTGATTGTACTGTCTTAGGGTCCTGATCTACCCTGATTGTACTGTCTTAGGGTCCTGATCAACCCTGATTGTACTGTCTTAGGGTCCTGATCTACCCTGATTGTACTGTCTTAGGGTCCTGATCTACCCTGATTGTACTGTCTTAGGGTCCTGATCTACCCTGATTGTACTGTCTTAGGGTCCTGATCAACCCTGATTGTACTGTCGTAGGGTCCTGATAAACCCTGATTGTACTGTCTTAGGGTCCTGATCAACTCTGATTGTACTGTCTTAGGGTCCTGATCTACCCTGATTGTACTGTGTCTACATGAAAGGATGCTGCATCTGAAGATAACAATCACTCAATATATTTCTACCTTTGTAGGGGATTTCAAACTGAACATCCATTTATGTTTTTACTCTAATTACTGTTTTGAGATCTAAAACCGACCTTGCTCTTTTGCTCACAACATCAAATCAAAATCAAACTTTATTTGCCACATGCACCGACTACAACAAGTGTAGACTTTACCGTTGAAATGCTTACTTACAAGCCCTTAACCAATAGTGTAGTTCAAGAAGAAGAAAATATTTACCAAGTAGACTAAAATACAAAGTAATAATAAAGAGTAACACAATAAGAATAACGAGGCTATATACAGGGGGCACCGGTACCGAGTCAGTGTGCGGGGGTAAAGGCTAGTTGAGGTAATATGTACATCTAGGTGGGGGCGAAGTGACTATGCAAAGGTAACAAACAAACAGCGAGTAGCAGCAGTGTACAAGGGGGGGGGGGGGTCAATGTAAATAGATAATTATGAATTGTGTCAGCAGTCTATGGCTTGGGGGTAGAAGCTGTTGAGGAGCCTTTTGGTCCTAGACTTGGCGCTCTGGTACCGCTTGTCGTGCGGTAGCAGAGAAAACAGTCTATAACTTGGATGGCTGGAGTCTGACAATTTTATGGGCTTTCCATTTTGACACAGCCTATTATATAGGTCCTGGATGGCAGGAAGCTTGGCCCCAGTGATGTACTGGGCCATTTGCACTACCCTCTGTAGCGCCTTACGGTTAGATGCCGACGGGGAAAAGGTTTTGTCGTACCCTCTTCACGACTGTCTTGGTATGTTTGGACCATGATAGTTCGTTGGTGATGTGGACACCAAGGAACTTGAAACTCTCGACCTGCTCCACTACAGCCCCGTCGATGTTAATGAGGGCCTGTTCGGCCCACCTTTTCCTGTAGTCCACGATCAGCTCCTTTGTCTTGCTCACATTGAGGGAGAGGTTGTTGTCCTGACACCACACTGACAGTTCTCTGACCTCCTCCCTATAGGCCGTCTCATCGTTGTCGGTGATCACTGTTGTGTCGTCAGCAAACTTAATGATGGTGTTGGAGTCGTGTTTGGCCACGCAGTCATGGGTGAACAAGGAATACAGAAGGGGACTAAGTACACACCCCTGAGGGGCCCCAGTGTTAAGGATCAGCGTGGAAGACGTATTGTTGCCTACTCTTACCACCTGAGGACGGCACATCAGGAAGTCCAGGATCCAGTTGGAGGTGTTTAGTCCCAGAGTTCTTAGCTTAGTGGTGAGCTTCGTGGGCACTATGGTGTTGAACGCTGCGCTGTAGTCGATGAACAGCATTCTCACATAGGTGTTCCTTTTGTCCAGGTGAGAAAGGGCTTGTGGAGTGCGATTGAGATTATGTCATCTGTGGATCTGTTGGGGCGGTATGCAAATTGGAGTGGGTCTAGGGTGTCCAGGAGGATGCTGTTGATGTGAGCCATGACCAGCCTTTCAAAGCACTTCATGGCTACCGACGTGAGTGCCATGGGGCGGTAATCAATTAGGCAGGTTACCTCCGTTTCCTTGGGCACAGGGACTATGGTGGTCTACTTGAAACACGTAGGTATTACAGACTCAGTCAGGGAGAGGTTGAAAATGTCAGTGAAGACACTTGACAGTTGGTCCGCGCATGATTTGAGTACACGTCCTGGTAATCCGTCTGGCACAGCGGCTTTGTGAATGTTGACCTGTTTAAAGGTTTTGTTCACATCGGCTACCGAGAAGGTTATCACGCAGTCTTCCAGAACAGCTGGTGCTCTCATGCATGCTTCAGTGTTGATTGCCTCGAAGCAAGCATAAAAGGCATTTAGCTCGTCTGGTAGGCTCGCGTCACTGGGCAGCTCGCGTCTGGGTTTCCCTTTGTAGTCCATAATAGTTTCAAGCCCTGCCACAGCCGACGAGCGTCAGAGCCGGTGTAGTAGGATTAAATCTTAATCCTGTATTGATGCTTTGCTTGTTTGATGGTTCGTCTGAGGGCATAGCGGGATTTCTTATAAGCGTCCGGATTAGTCTCCCGCTCCTTGAAAGCGGCAGCTCTAGCCTTTAGCTCGATGCGAATGTTGTATTCCTCTATGTCATTGGATGAATCTCGGAACATATTCCAGTCTGTGCTAGCAAAACAGTCCTGTAGTGTAGCATCCACGTCATCTGACCACTTCCGTATTGAGCGAGTCACTGGTACTTCCTGCTTTAGTTTTTGCTTGTAAGCAGGAATCAGAAGGATAGAATTGTGGTCAGATTTGCCAAATGGAGGGCGGGGGAGAGCTTTGTATGAATCTCTGTGTGTGGAGTAAAGGTGGTCTAGGATTTTTTTTCCCTGGTTGCACATGTGACATGCTGGTAAAAAATTGGTAAAACTGATTTAAGTTTGCCTGCATTAAAGTCTCCGGCCACTAGGAGCGCCGCTTCTGGGTGAGCATTTTATTATTTGCTTATGGCCTTATAGAGTTGGTTGAGAGCGGTCTTAGTGCTAGCTTTGCTTTGTGGTGGTAAATAGATGGCTACAAATAATACAGATAAGAACTCTCTTGGTAGATAGTGTGGTCGACAACTTATCATAAGGTACTCTACCTCAGGCGAGCAATACCTCAAGACTTCTTGAATATTACACATCGCACACCAGCTGTTATTGACAAAAAGACACACACTCCCACCCCTCATCTTACCAGAGGTAGCGTCTCTGTTTTTCCGGTGCATGGAAAATCCCGTCAGCTCTATATTGTCCATTTCTTCGTTCAGCCACGTCTCAGTGAAACATAAGATGTTACAGTATTTAATGTCCCGTTGGATAATCATAATAATAGGTCATCCATTTTATTTTCTAACGATTGCACGTTAGCAAGGAGACTGGAAGGCATTGGGAGTTTACTCGCTCGCCTCCGGCTTCTCAGAAGGATCCCCGATCTGCGTCCCCTTTTCCGGCGTCTTTTCTTCATGCAAAAGGCGTGGATCTGGGCCTGTTCCAGTGAAAGCAGGATTTCCTTCTCGTCGGACTCGTGAAAGTATAACGTTTCTTCCAGTCCGTGGTGAGTAGTTGCTTCTCTGATGTCCAGAAGTTATTTTCGGTCATAAGAGACGTAGCAGCAACATAGACAATAAGTAAAAAAATAAGTTACGCAAAAAATTAAAAAAAATAGCACAATTGGTTGGGAGAATGTAAAACATCAGCCATGTTCTTCGGCGCCATCTATTAGTCTATTGGCTGGAGAAATCAACATAGTCCATTTAGAACTGTCAAAGGATGTGTGTGTTCATTCAATAGCTTGGCAGAGGCTTTTAAGCCTGCTAAAACAGAATTCTGCCTCTTCTTCCTCTTCCCTTTGTCTGCGGCCATCAGACATTATTGAAACGGACTGATACACGACTCTGAAAAACATTCTGCCTCACTGATCCAACGGCATCATCAGTCCTAGGCATCAACAACCTAAACCAACATGATCGGACACAACACGTGTGCAATACTGTCAGGTTGCGTGCGTAGACATCTTGTGAAGCCTCTAGTCTCTTTGGTACTTTTCCTCTTATAGTACTAGTTTAGGTGCTTTCCTACCGTCAACTCTGACTTGCAGAGTTCTAATCAAAGTCAGATTTTGAATGAGTTTCTGTTTCCTTCAGTGTTTGGGGGGAAATACATGTGGTAGTGGGTAAAAGAGCTGTCTGTCGAATGGCGGCGTTTGGAAACAGAAACAACAAAGAGAGCGGCTGATGACTCCTGAACTCAGAAGGCTGGAGAAGCGAGGGAGGAGGGAGATATGGTGAGGCAGGCGGTACAGATAGAATCAGTTAAACAAATAAACAAACTCAAAACACAAATCTCCCTCCGGCTCTGTCTGATGAGATCAGGAGGTCTATATGAGAAAAGAGCCGTGAGTGGTGTGTGTGTGTGTGTGTGTGTGTGTGTGTGTGTGTGTGTGTGTGTGTGTGTGTGTGTGTGTGTGTGTGTGTGTGTGTGTGTGTGTGTGTGTGTGTGTGTGTGTGTGTGTTTTGCAAAGAGACCTTTACAGGGTAATCTATTTGATGAAACATTTATGAGGTTGAGCCAGCATTTTGACTGGCTGATTAGCTGCAAAAGTTTACCTGGAAATGGAATGACACTCAGGTGGAGTGAGTTTACCTGTGAGTGAGTGTGCAATATGAATGTATCTAGTGTACCGTCTACATTATGGTAGTACCTGGAAGTCAATCATCACAAACATGTATTTACCTGGAAGTGGATAGTCTAATGGTTAGAGCCTAATCTGAACCATGGGTTTACCTCTAACTGAACACTATGCAGCATAATATTTACATGGAAACATGTGCACCACACTGTATTATACACTATGAGGGAATAGTTTAGTTTTGATATTGCAAATACACACTGGAGGGGAAAACAAACTACAGTTCATTCCATTCATCCATTTTGCTCGTCTCAAACAAGCTTTGTTGGTACACTAGCAAATCCCCAGTCCCTTCTGTACAGCGTATTGGGAGTTATCTTCAATCTTCTCCACTACGGATTAGTGTACCCTATAGAAATACAATGAATTATACTTCTAGGGTGTACCCTCTCCGTCCTGAGTGAACATGGGTATGACTCCACCTGTAGATATGCATGTCCCTTGTAGTATAGATATGTATGTTCTAGATAGTGATGCATGTACCTGGTAGTATAGATATTTGTGTTCTAGATAGTGATGCATGTCCCTGGTAGTATAGATTTTTGTGTTCTAGATAGTGATGCATGTACCTGGTAGTATAGACATTTGTGTTCTAGATAGTGATGCATGTACCTGGTAGTATAGATATGTATGTTCTAGATAGTGATGCATGTCCCTTGTAGTATAGATATGTATGTTCTAGATAGTGATGCATGTACCTGGTAGTATAGCTATTTGTGTTCTAGATAGTGATGCATGTACCTGGTAGTATAGACATTTGTGTTCTAGATAGTGATGCATGTACCTGGTAGTATAGATATTTGTGTTCTAGATAGTGATGCATGTACCTGGTAATATAGATATTTGTGTTCTAGATAGTGATGCATGTAACTGGTCGTAAGCCAGAGTGTAGATGTGTGTGTAAAAAAAAAAGGGGGAAAAAAATATATATATACCGTATATACACATACACACACCTTTATTTAACTAGGCAAGTCAGTTAAGAACAAATTCTTATTTTCAATGACGGCCTAGGAACAGTGGGTTAACTGTTCTAGATAGTTATGCGTGTACCTGGTAGTGAGCAAGCATGTTGAGTCTCTTCCAGTCGCTCTCAATCTTGGTAGAGAGGTCTTCATCCATCAGGATCGTACGCTGACCTCTGCCCTGGCGCCACTCTGTGAGGGGGCAAAGGTAAAGATAGGTTAGGGCACTATGGGAGAAAGAGATTTATATCCAGCCTGCACAGAATGACCTTTTCCACAAGATGCAGTGATCACTATCACATAGTGAATCCATGTCACGCTCTCTTTTTGTACACTCCTTTGATGTCACACACGCAGGTTGGCATTTATTGTCATGAATCTTTCCCTGGAGGCAGCTCTGTAGAGTGGTCACTGACTGGCACAGCCACAAAGTCATCAAATCTGTTGTTACAATATAGCCAGTTTTGACTTTCTAGATGGCCCGTGTAGTGAAAAATCGCGTATTTCTGCCTCCAGGGCAAGATTCATGACAGTGAATGTCAACCTGCGTCACATACACACTGGTTCTGCAAGAGCCATGTACGTCTGGACTGTGAGAAGAGAAAGTGAGTGGCTACAGTGAAACAGATCTGGAGTTCCTGGAATCCTTCCTTTGAAGCCAGCATGAGATTCCCAGGCTACAAAGCAGCGACACCGAGAAGTAGAACGAGTGTGACAACGAGTGTTAGTAGCAAAAGAGAACGAGAAGGAGGACAAGAAGAGATTGAGGGAAAAGGGAGGAAAATTAATCACCCACTCTGCTCTTTGATAGAGAGCGGATCGGGGGCCTTCGCTGGGCCCTCTCGATCGATGGATGTGATTACCGCTGCTAGCCAAGGTCCCTACTTCCTCTTTCATCTGTGGCGGCCCCTGGCCCCCATGCTGAGTGCTCTCCACCATCGACCAGCGCTAAGCCCCCTGCTGAACTGTCTCTTATTGTCATTACTGGGAACTAGCTAGGGCAGGAGAAACCACACCACTGCTACCCCATTCAGCTGGACGTTCAGTCTCAGCTAGAGATACCACACCATTGCACCCTCAGGAGATACCCCACCAAAGCATCCTAAAGAGTAATCCAACCACTGCACCCTTCAAGAGAAACCATACCACCGCACACACTCGAGATACAACACCACACTACCTCCAACAGATAAGCCACCCCAAAGACATACCAAATAGCTCACCACCCTCACCACTGTAGAAAAACCCCACCACTGTATTCCCTCACATTATAATGAAAATAAAAGATATTGTGGAAAACAAACAAGGAGGTGATATTCTTTTGTTTGCCGCATTTGAGTTTATATAAGAATGTGTCACTGTTCCCGCCTGGCGTCGGCCACTGTCATCTCCTATTCCAATCACAAATAGACCAACAAAGCAGCAATCACAGGGCGGATGATGAAACACGTCCTAGGAGGGGTGAGGAGAATAACTTCGGCATCAGAAATCTCCAGGAAACACAAAGCCTCCTATTGTTTTCTCTCTGTACTGTACATCTTTCCATCAACATGCAAATGACCTGAGTCTCCAGTTGGGCCAGAGTAAACAAAGCAAAGGAAGAGGAGGGAGGGAATTGGGAAAAAGGAGAGGAAAGAAAGGATGAAGTTGGAGAAAAACAGAGTAAAATGAGATTGCCCCTTTAACCCAATCCTCCCAGGTCTCTCTGTGTGGAGCCCAGTGTTGTAGATGAGGGCTTTGGGGAGTGGAGGGATTCTAGAACATCGGAGCTCCTACAGTGAAGGTGAAGGTTATTGAGGTAGTGTTGTCATACTGCAGAGGGGGAAGCAGTGAAGGTTATTGAGGTAGTGTTGTTATACTGCAGAGGGGGAAGCAGTGAAGGTTATTGAGGTAGTGTTGTCATACTGCAGAGGGGAAGCAGTGAAGGTTATTAAGGTAGTGTTGTGATACTGCAGAGGGGGAGGCAGTGAAGGTTATTGAGGTAGCGTTGTTATACTGCAGAGGGGGAAGCAGTGAAGGTTATTGAGGTAGTGTTGTCATACTGCAGAGGGGGAAGCAGTGAATGTTATTGAGGTAGTGTTGTCATACTGCAGAGGGGGAAGCAGTGAAGGTTATTGCGGTAGTGTTGTTATACTGCAGAGGGGGAAGCAGTGAAGGTTATTGAGGTAGTGTTGTCATACTGCAGAGGGGGAAGCAGTGAAGGTTATTGAGGTAGTGTTGTTATACTGCAGAGGGGGAAGCAGTGAAGGTTATTGAGGTAGTGTTGTGATACTGCAGAGGGGGAAGCAGTGAAGGTTATGGAGGTAGTGTTGTCATACTGCAGAGGGGGAAGCAGTGAAGGTTATTGAGGTAGTGTTGTGATACTGCAGAGGGGGAAGCAGTGAAGGTTATTGAGGTAGTGTTGTGATACTGCAGAGGGGGAAGCAGTGAAGGTTATTGAGGTAGTGTTGTTATACTGCAGAGGGGGAAGGAGTGAAGGTTATTGAGGTAGTGTTGTTATACTGCAGAGGGGGAAGCAGTGAAGGTTATTGAGGTAGTGTTGTTATACTGCAGAGGGGGAAGCAGTGAAGGTTATTGAGGTAGTGTTGTTATACTGCAGAGGGGGAAGCAGTGAAGGTTATTGAGGTAGTGTTGTTATACTGCAGAGGGAGAAGCAGTGAAGGTTATTGAGGTAGTGTTGTTATACTGCAGAGGAGGAAGCAGTGAAGGTTATTGAGGTAGTGTTGTTATACTGCAGAGGGGGAAGCAGTGAAGGTTATTGAGGTAGTGTTGTCATACTGCAGAGGGGGAAGCAGTGAAGGTTATTGAGGTAGTGTTGTTATACTGCAGAGGGGGAAGCAGTGAAGGTTATTGAGGTAGTGTTGTGATACTGCAGAGGGGGAAGCAGTGAAGGTTATTGAGGTAGTGTTGTTATACTGCAGAGGGGGAAGCAGTGAAGATTATTGAGGTAGTGTTGTGATACTGCAGAGGGGGAAGCAGTGAAGGTTATTGAGGTAGTGTTGTTATACTGCAGAGGGGGAAGCAGTGAAGGTTATTGAGGTAGTGTTGTGATACTGCAGAGGGAGAAGCAGTGAAGGTTATTGAGGTAGTGTTGTCATACTGCAGAGGGGGAAGCAGTGAAGGTTATTGAGGTAGTGTTGTTATACTGCAGAGGGGGAAGCAGTGAAGGTTATTGAGGTAGTGTTGTTATACTGCAGAGGGAGAAGCAGTGAAGGTTATTGAGGTAGTGTTGTTATACTGCAGAGGGGGAAGCAGTGAAGGTTATTGAGGTAGTGTTGTGATACTGCAGAGGGGGAAGCAGTGACGGTTATTGAGGTAGTGTTGTCATACTGCAGAGGGGGAAGCAGTGAAGATTATTGAGGTAGTGTTGTGATACTGCAGAGGGGGAAGCAGTGAAGGTTATTGAGGTAGTGTTGTCATACTGCAGAGGGGGAAGCAGTGAAGGTTATTGAGGTAGTGTTGTTATACTGCAGAGGGGGAAGCAGTGAAGGTTATTGAGGTAGTGTTGTGATACTGCAGAGGGGGAAGCAGTGAAGGTTATTGAGGTAGTGTTGTTATACTGCAGAGGGGGAAGCAGTGAAGGTTATTGAGGTAGTGTTGTGATACTGCAGAGGGGGAAGCAGTGAAGGTTATTGAGGTAGTGTTGTCATACTGCAGAGGGGGAAGCAGTGAAGGTTATTGAGGTAGTGTTGTGATACTGCAGAGGGGGAAGCAGTGAAGGTTATTGAGGTAGTGTTGTGATACTGCAGAGGGGGAAGCAGTGAAGGTTATTGAGGTAGTGTTGTTATACTGCAGAGGGGGAAGCAGTGACGGTTATTGAGGTAGTGTTGTCATACTGCAGAGGGGGAAGCAGTGAAGGTTATTGAGGTAGTGTTGTGATACTGCAGAGGGGGAAGCAGTGAAGGTTATTGAGGTAGTGTTGTCATACTGCAGAGGGGGAAGCAGTGAAGGTTATTGAGGTAGTGTTGTTATACTGCAGAGGGGGAAGCAGTGAAGGTTATTGAGGTAGTGTTGTGATACTGCAGAGGGGGAAGCAGTGAAGGTTATTGAGGTAGTGTTGTTATACTGCAGAGGGGGAAGCAGTGAAGGTTATTGAGGTAGTGTTGTTATTCTGCAGAGGGAGAAGCAGTGAAGGTTATTGAGGTAGTGTTGTTATACTGCAGAGGGGGAAGCAGTGAAGGTTATTGAGGTAGTGTTGTTATTCTGCAGAGGGAGAAGCATTGAAGGTTATTGAGGTAGTGTTGTTATACTGCAGAGGGGGAAGCAGTGAAGGTTATTGAGGTAGTGTTGTTATACTGCAGAGGGGGAAGCAGTGAAGGTTATTGAGGTAGTGTTGTTATACTGCAGAGGGGGAAGCAGTGAAGGTTATTGAGGTAGTGTTGTTATACTGCAGAGGGGGAAGCAGTGAAGGTTATTGAGGTAGTGTTGTGATACTGCAGAGGGGTAAGCAGTGAAGGTTATTGAGGTAGTGTTGTCATACTGCAGAGGGGGAAGCAGTGAAGGTTATTGAGGTAGTGTTGTGATACTGCAGAGGGGGAAGCAGTGAAGGTTATTGAGGTAGTGTTGTGATACTGCAGAGGGGGAAGCAGTGAAGGTTATTGAGGTAGTGTTGTTATACTGCAGAGGGGGAAGCAGTGAAGGTTATTGAGGTAGTGTTGTGATACTGCAGAGGGGGAAGCAGTGACAGTTATTGAGGTAGTGTTGTCATACTGCAGAGGGGGAAGCAGTGAAGGTTATTGAGGTAGTGTTGTGATACTGCAGAGGGGGAAGCAGTGAAGGTTATTGAGGTAGTGTTGTGATACTGCAGAGGGGGAAGCAGTGAAGGTTATTGAGGTAGTGTTGTTATACTGCAGAGGGGGAAGCAGTGAAGGTTATTGAGGTAGTGTTGTCATACTGCAGAGGGAGAAGCAGTGAAGGTTATTGAGGTAGTGTTGTTATACTGCAGAGGGGGAAGCAGTGAAGGTTATTGAGGTAGTGTTGTGATACTGCAGAGGGGGAAGCAGTGAAGGTTATTGAGGTAGTGTTGTGATACTGCAGAGGGGGAAGCAGTGAAGGTTATTGAGGTAGTGTTGTGATACTGCAGTGATACTGTTGTGATACCCCCCCCCCCCCCCCCCCCCCACACACACACACACACACACACACACACACAAAGCAGGTCTTGCTAGGATTGGTTCTCACACCCTGTCCCCTCCTATCGTGCCTCCCTCAGGGGGACCCGGCATGGGGAATTAAAAACAATACCTGGGACAAAAAAACTCTTGTCAAATGTGTTTTCAGGAGAGCCTGCAAGATGGAAACTGAGGATTGTCAATATGGGGGAGGAGGTTGGGGGAGGGTTGGGGGAAGAGTTTGTCCGGACTCAGGAGGCCCGTTGATCTGTTAGTGGAATCATGCAGAGATGCTTCCTCTCCCCCTGAGTGGACCGTTCCATTCAGTGTAATATCCTTCTACCTATTGTCTTTTATATGATACATAAATTACACCGCTTTCCTCCTAAACTACTTCTTTAGTCCCAATGCCCCCCCCCCCCCAGACACAGTGACAACACGCAGTGAGAAGTTCCCCCTCAGACTAAATGTCCAATTCTCTATAATAATAAACAATAAGACAACACACTGCCCGGTGGGCGCCATGAAACAATTTCGCAATGGAGCGCTCGCCAAAAACCTAAACCAATCTCTTCACTTATCAGAGAGACATTCCCCCATCACAGCTCCGTATGCCATTATAAATATACTATTACTAAGAAAACACAGGGCCACACACACACACCATCCTGATATGTGAATCCATAAAAAGGCTCGCCACTCACCGTCTACCTAGAAAGACCTGCCGAAATTGATGGAATACAATCAGGAAATAAAACATACACACACTTAGGCGTGATAGGCCGTGCAGCCAGAAAATGTAGTGCCAGGATGTTGTATTGTGGGACTGAGAGACTTATGTCTCACCTGGACTCCATCCCTTCCCCGATTACCTCCCCTACATATGTCACTCCCTTTGGTTCCTTCCCCAGGTGTTTCTGTTTCAGTTTCCTGTCTGTGCATTGTTCGTGTTTCTTGTTTTGTACTATGTTACGTTTATTTATTAAAACACTCACTAACTGAACTTTCTTCCTGACTCTCAGCGCACATCGTTACAGGGATGTATAGGGGGGGCAGATCAGCTCACCACTCCTCACTACTACAAACAGAGACAATTAGTCATCTTATAACACCATTAGGAAATAACCTTGGTGAAGAAAAAGACAACCCAGTCTACTGAGAACAGGAAGTAAGAAAGAAAGAGAGAAGAAGAGAAAGCTGGAGTGAAAGAAAAGAAGGCCGATCTCTTCGAGAGTTTCACAGAAAAAAAATATAAGATTGAGGAGGTTTGCGGATCTGAGAGCCTCTCCATTGATTACTTGATCAATCATGTGAGTCAGAGTGTGGTCAACAGGGCTGGATCGATGGGGAGTCGGGGAGGGAAGAGAACAATCACACAGCACCAGTCATAGGAGCCAGAGAGAGGTCTGCTGGACTCAACTCTCCTGAGATCTATGGGAGGGAGGCTGGTGGTAAGTCTCTCAAACTCATTCCACGGAGGGCCGAGTGGCTGCGAGTTTCTCGCTCCTCCCTTGTACCGGATTGATGAATTAAGGTCACTAATTAGTAAGGAACTCCCCTCACCTGGTTGTCTAGGACTTAATTGAAAGGAGAAATCAAAAACCAGCAGACACTAATCCCTCTGTGGAATGAGTTTAACATCCCTGGTGTAGAGGAACATGAGAACTCTAAAAAATGGCCTCCACATGTTCAATAACTGAAGACTAATCAACACCGATTTGTCCACGTCATGGAAAAATAACTCAATGTTCGTCAATTAAAAGCAGAAAATACAATATATATTTGCAATAATAATTCCAGGCGTTAACCTTTTCAACTCCAGGAGAAATGTTCTCCATTTGTACACGTATATGGTTGCTGTAGAAAAAGGGGCTCATTGACTGATCAGACTTGTATTCAACCGGCACAACACGGTCCCGAACGGATTTCTAATAAGACATGTTTTTGTTTTCCATTGCATAACATTTTGCTACAGAGTGCCCTAATGAACGGGGTCTTACCAAGGTCCATGTCAGAGGCCTTCTGTCGGTGGGAGTGGGGAACGTTCTTGTATATGGCGTCCAGGATCTTTTCCTTCACCTGGCTGATGGAGTCACAGTTCAACACCTTCACCTGGATCTCAGGGCTCTTCTCATTATCCGGGTGGATGCAGTTCACCACCTGTAGAGAACAGGGACAAGACTTGGAGTTATACGCCTGCTATTACAATAGGAATAAAGTCACCACCTGTAGAGAACAGGGACAAGACTTGGAGTTATACACCTGCTATTACAATAGGAATACAGTCACCACCTGTAGAGAACAGGGACAAGACTTGGAGTTATACGCCTGCTATTACAATAGGAATACAGTCACCACCTGTAGAGAACAGGGACAAGACTTGGAGTTATACGCCTGCTATTACAATAGGAATACAGTCACCACCTGTAGAGAACAGGGACAAGACTTGGAGTTATACGCCTGCTATTACAATAGGAATACAGTCACCACCTGTAGAGAACAGGGACAAGACTTGGAGTTATACGCCTGCTATTACAATAGGAATAAAGTCACCACCTGTAGAGAACAGGGACAAGACTTGGAGTTATACAGCTGCTATTACAATAGGAATACAGTCACCACCTGTAGAGAACAGGGACAAGACTTGGAGTTATACGCCTGCAATTACAATAGGAATACAGTCACCACCTGTAGAGAACAGGGACAAGACTTGGAGTTATACAGATGCTATTACAATAGGAATACAGTCACCACCTGTAGAGAAAAGGGACACGACTTGGAGTTATACACCTGCTGTTACAATAGGAATACAGTCACCACCTGTAGAGAACAGGGACAAGACTTGAAGTTATACACCTGCTATTACAATAGGAATACAGTCACCACCTGTAGAGAACAGGGACAAGACTTGGAGTTATACGCCTGCTATTACAATAGGAATACAGTCACCACCTGTAGAGAAAAGGGACAAGACTTGGAGTTATACACCTGCTATTACAATAGGAATACAGTCACCACCTGTAGAGAACAGGGACAGGTCTTTTTTCTATAGAATAGAGAAGCATATCAGGAGTTGATGAGGGATTCAGGTATGCTGTGTCTCGGTTGATAATTATATTGGAGATGGAGACACATTCTGTGGGATGATGGTAATAAAACTATGGCGTGGTCGTTGGATATCAGGTTTGAAAGAGGCCATTCTGTATCTGTCAAGTCTGGTGAAAGTCTTTCCTGTAATATAAATGGGTATTCAGAGAAACTGGCCTCCCGGGGGGGGCAGTCTGACACGGCATGGCTACCTTGAGTCGATGAGCGGTTAACAAGCTAATTATTATCACACGGTTATTATCATTCACAGTGAATACATCAGCCATCATCATCAGCATCATCATCTACGCCATTGAGGCTCTCGCCAGATGTAATTACATGGTCCAAGGGGAAGAAGGAGGCCATTTACATAAGAAAGAGGAAATAAAATACCTTATGGTTTCCATACTGTTCCCAGTACAATTCTATACCTCTATCGTTGGGCAGATAATTACATGTTGTAAAAGGGCCATTCCATCATCAATCCTTCTAGATTGATTGAGACAGAGATACTGTTTCTCACGGCCAACTGAAATAACTCTATTGCTCTCCAAGCTATCTGAGCCACACTGTGTGCTTCCTGGGAATGGTTTGATTTGTCTTACAGAGACATTGAGGGGCGCTGGTAACAAACTGCCTGGCTGGGTGTCTTGTCTTCCCTCAGTCAGCTCAGGTCACAGTGGTGGAGGAGAGGAATGAAGGTGATCAGAGAGTAGAACAGAAAGAGAGACCAGGGAAACAACCGGTCTTCCTGGCCTCCTCCCCCTCTTCCTCGCCTCCTCCCCCCTCTTCCCTGATCTCTAACACACTCCCTCCTTTTCCCTGCCCCCTCTTCCTCGCCTCTTCCCTCATCTTCCTCGCCTCTTCCCTCTGTCAGCTCCGGGTACTAAAAGAAAGTGAGGTCAGTGAGCCCTCTTCCAGTCAGGTGTGAAAGGAGGCAGGTGGCTGGGTGTTACCGTGTCCAAAACTCCTTCCTTCCCCTCCCCACAAAATGCCGTTCCTACCACAGCCCCTTGTCCCCGTGGGGGAAGTTGACCCTTACCAGCATCTTGTAGTCGATTTGCTGTCTGATGAGCTTATCCTCGCTGAGCGAGTAGCGCGCCTCACCAGTGATGGAGTCTATAGGCCCCTTCTCCATCTGCTGCTTGATGGCACAGAAGAGGGAGAAGAGGGGCTCACCCGCACACTCCTGTGTAGAGAGGGATGGTAAGAGACAGACAAACAGAGAGAGAGACAGACAAACAGAGAGACAGACAAACAGAGAGAGAGAGAGAGAGAGAGAGAGACAGACAGAGAGAGAGACAGACAAACAGAGAGAGAGACAGACAAACAGAGAGAGAGAGAGACAGACAGCGAGAGAGGTTGGTGTCAAAAATATAACCTTAACCCTAAATTTAACCATAGCTCCTAACCCTAAAACGAACCCCATTTCCTAACCCTAAACCTAATTGTAATGCCATTTCCTAACCCTAAACGTAATTGTAATGCCATTTCCTAACCCTAAACCTAATTGTAATACCATTTCCTAACCCTAACCCCAATTGTAATGCCATTTCACAACCCTAAACCTAATTGTAATGTCAACACTAATTCTAACTTTAACCCTAAACTCCTAGAAACAGCATTTGACCCTGCGGGGACAAACAAAATGTCCCCAGTTGGTTACATTTTTGTTTTTTTACTATTCTTGTGGAGACTATTCTTGTGGGGACACGTCCACACACACACAAACAAAGACACAGACACACGCACACACACATGGACAAACGCACACGGACACACACACACAAAAACGCACAGACACACATATTACCCACTCTCACAGGCATAAAACTAGAGGAGCTGAATGGGTGAACAAAGCAGAATGTATCAGAGTAAAGTGCAGACATTGACCTTTAGGAACTTGTATAGCAGGAAGGTAAACCAGTTGGTCAGCATTTTCTCTGCCACAGACTCCGTCCTGAAATCAACAGAAACATTCTATCAACATACCATCCCTCACAACCATCACAAATATTCAAATATGATCATCAAATATTCCACGCAAAACCAGGCCTGTTGTAATGAATAGAGGCTTTTGTTACACAAACATTATTGCAAAAACATTATTGGCTCTCACTTCTAAAGGCCTCCCAAACTTCCGGCCTATGCCTTTTATATTCAGGCACGCCAAGGGCACCTAAGCTACGCTGGGGTCTTAATAGAAGAGAAAGCAATTAAAACCTTTATTTGATCCCATTGGGATTGATGTCATTAGAAGGGCCTGTAATAATACTGGCCTCATTATTAACCTCTCCCTCCTTAGCCCATTCACACCCACTGTCTGGGACGACACAGCACATCACATTACAATAGAAAGTGAATGCACACATCCATCGCCCTGCTCTCTTTCTCTCTCTGTTATGTTCGGTCTCTCGTGCCAGTGGGCGCTCCGCTGGCGTGACTAATCGGGGCACCGTTCACTGGGCTACCACAGGCGGCCATACCGTGTGAATGGATAATATTCATGCGCACAATAACAAACAGCGGGGTCTGAAAGGCGAGAGGCGGGGATCGGATATCCTTTGACACGTCTCTGGCTCCTGTGTAGTGGGTAATCTGCCAAGAACCCCCCCCCCCCCCCCCCCCCCCCTCACCCCCCCTCACCCCACCACCACCTCAATGAGGCATGGCCACAGGCATCAATATTTCAGGATTAGGCCATTGTGTGCGTGTGCACGCCCCCTTGCCCCTTCTGTCATTCGGTTGCCACCTGCAGCCTCCTCCTGGCCCCTCCACTCAGAGCCCTCCTGGCACCTGTTAGGAGGACCATCACATTTAGAGATGGAGGCTTGTGCCCGCTGTGCCAATAGGCCAGGCCTGGCACCCCCTGCCAACCAGAATTGGCACAACACCTGGATGGGATTAACTTCCTGCTCTGCTTGCGCCCGCACTTTTATGTCGGCGCGGCGGACGAGAGAGTCCTCGGCTCTAGGGGTCAGGGAGGTCACGTTTCATCTTTCCTTTCATGTGTCCCTCACTCTATTCCTCCCCTCCACTCCCTCATTCTCTCTCCCTCCTTTCCCCTCAGACCCTGTCGCCTTATTTGTAATCATTCACACTTCCAAATGGTCTCCATGTAGACAAATTCAGCACATCAATCAAAGAGATGAAAAGAGAGTGTAAAAGGGAGAGGTGGAGAAGAGGGGAGGGGTCTCAGTAAAAGACATGAATAACAGAATGACTTGGAGATGGAGGGAGGGGTCTCAGTAAAAGACAAGAATAACAGAATGACTTGGAGATGGAGCGAGGGGTCTCAGTAAAATGGAAGAATAACAGAATGACTTGGAGATGGAGGGAGGGGTCTCAGTAAAATGGAAGAATAACAGAATGACTTGGAGATGGAGGGAGGGGTCTCAGTAAATTGGAAGAATAACAGAATGACTTGGAGATGGAGGGAGGGGTCTCAGTAAAATGGAAGAATAACAGAATGACTTGGAGATGGAGGGAGGGGTCTCAGTAAAATGGAAGAATAACAGAATGACTTGGAGATGGAGGGAGGGGTCTCAGTAAAATGGAAGAATAACAGAATGACTTGGAGATGGAGGGAGGGGTCTCAGTAAAAGATAAGAATAACAGAATGACTTGGAGATGGAGGGAGGGGTCTCAGTAAAATGGAAGAATAACAGAATGACTTGGAGATGGAGGGAGGGGTCTCAGTAAAATGGAAGAATAACAGAATGACTTGGAGATGGAGGGAGGGGTCTCAGTAAAAGACATGAATAACAGAATGACTTGGAGATGGAGGGAGGGGTCTCAGTAAATTGGAAGAATAACAGAATGACTTGGAGATGGAGGGAGGGGTCTCAGTAAATTGGAAGAATAACAGAATGACTTGGAGATGGAGGGAGGGGTCTCAGTAAAATGGAAGAATAACAGAATGACTTGGAGATGGAGGGAGGGGTCTCAGTAAAAGATAAGAATAACAGAATGACTTGGAGATGGAGGGAGGGGTCTCAGTAAAATGGAAGAATAACAGAATGACTTGGAGATGGAGGGAGGGGTCTCAGTAAAATGGAAGAATAACAGAATGACTTGTCTGAGTCTTTATCTCCTCTTTCAGCTCCCTCGTTTCCTCCTCTTTTTGTTATTTTATGTGTGTGGGTTCTAAAAGAATGTGTTCAGAAAGGTGTGTGTAACTGTGTGTATGTGTGTGTGTGTGTGTGTGTGTGTGTGTGTGTGTGTGTGTGTGTGTGTGTGTGTGTGTGTGTGTTTGGCAGTGCGAGCCAGGCCCTCCAGTAATGATCTGTTTTGGCACAGCCCCACAGGAAGTCCTCATGGCCGTCCTCTATCCAAGCCCTGCCTATAGGGAAGATGGGATGAAGGGCTGCTGCACCGGGCCGTTACACCACAGCTGGCACCTAACATGTCCACACCGGTCCAACAACTTCCTCAACCTCTTGACTGCCACATCTCTAGAACGTATCAGTAACGTTACTGATAAGTTAACATGGCTGTAATGCTTTGTGATATTGCATGTTGGCATGAAGAAGTGTGCCCGCTTGGCACACAGTCAACCAAGTCAACTTGTTGGTACTTAGTTCCTCCTGGTTACAGAGCAGTCGTTTTGCCTCTGCACATGAGATGGGAACCAGAGAATTCCTGGATTGCAGATGCGGTGGGACGCATTAGTATGTCGTGCAGAGCGACGCTCTATAAAATGGAGGCGTAACGCTCAATGTATCTTCACAGCTCTCCCACTCATTCCACAGACATTTCTTTACAGGCATCTGGCATCACACTGATCATAAATGCATGATACACTAAACCATGGGTGCTGAAACAACAGATGTGGCTTACAAACAAAGTTTTGACACCAGAGATCATTAATGAGGGTTCTGTATATCATATCGTCCTAGGGCGTTATTGATTGTGATAGATAAGCTCTTAAAATCAATAAGATGTTAAAGGACAGGATTTTCTCTGTTAACCAAACACGCAGCTGCGTTGGAGCTCTGCTGCTAGCCACGCCCCCTTCCTCCAATCCCACGTGTTAAAGCACCACAGCATGAAGTCAAAAATGATTTCAATTTCCCACTCGGGCTCCTGGGGAGAAGATTGGCTGTCTGACGCAGAGCACAGGCTGCATCTCCAATGGCACCCTATGTCCTATATAGTGCACTACTTTTGATCACATCCCTGATCAAAAGTGGTGCACTACATAGGGAATAGGGTACAATTTGGGACATAGAAGCAGTCTCAGTGCTTAGGCTGACGTCTTCTTACTAGAACTACTGAGATAATCCTCACAGTATAATCAGAGGACCTTTAGCTCCTACTGATTATTATCCCCTGTGTGTGCGTGTGTGTGTGTGTGTGTATGTGTATGTGTGTGTGTGTGTGTGTGTGTGTGTGTGTGTGTGTGTGTATGTGGGTGTGCGGGTGTGCGGGTGTGCGTGTGTGCGTGTGTGCGTGTGTGTGCGGGTGTGCGGGTGAGCGGGTGTGCGGGTGTGCGGGTGGGTGTGTGGGTGGGTGTGTGGGTGCATCAGGAGGGGCAGATGGAAGGTTGCTGGTAAAAGGAAATAATAAAAGCCCCGATTTAAAAAAAAAATTCTTATATCAGAGATGGATGAAAGAAATCTGAGCCGTGGAAAAGGTTTAGCAGCTATTTCAGTATGCATGAAGAGAGAATGAGAGGGTGTACGCGGGGGGTGGAGGAAGGAGAGGGACTGCGACAGATGGTTGTGGAAGTCTCTCGTTAGTTAGTTTGCCTGGTGGTGTGCCTCAGCTGAGGTTGAGACGGGCAGATGGAGATGTAGAGAAATGCGGGAGAGGAGAGTGGAGAGTGGAGGAGTGGAGAGTGGAGGAGTGGAGAGTGGATGAGAGTGGAGGAGAGGAGAGTGGAGGAGTGGAGAGTGGAGGAGAGGGGTGGAGAGTGGAGGAGAGGGGTGGAGAGTGGAGGAGAGGAGAGTGGAGGAGTGGAGAGGGGTGGAGAAGAGAGGGGTGGAGAGGAGAGGGGTGGAGAGGTTGTCTTGGAAGCGGTGATGGGAAGCTGGTCTGGACACAGTGCCAAAGATGCCCTGCTTATGCACTTTGAGCAGTGATTTAGTAATCAAGTAAAAAGGCAAAGAGGGGAGAAAGACAGAGAAAAGAGAGAAAGAGAGACGGCCTGCGCAGAGGCGCGGGGGAGAGAGAGAGGGCGGGAGATAGATGGATAGAGCGAGAGAGAGAGAGAGAGAGAGATGGAGAGAGAGAGAGAGAGAGAGAGAGAGAGAGAGAGAGAGAGAGAGAGAGAGAGAGAGAGAGAGAGAGAGAGAGAGAGAGAGAGAGCGGGAGATAGATGGATATAGCGAGAGAGAGCGAGAGAGAGAGCGAGAGATGGAGAGAGACGATGAGAGAGAGGGAGATTGGGAGGACACAGAGGGAGGAGAAAGGGAGAGATAGATTGAGGCACGGGGGAGGGGGTGTTACTCCGAGCCCAGATTTAGCCATCCCATCACAGCTCAGTGAGTCTGGGTGTCTCCTCTATTTTGGGCGGGTATCCAGGGCCAAGCAGCAAGTCTGTGACTGTGTGTCCCTCTAGTCTGGTAGTGTTGCAGCAGCTAGCCGCTCTAGTCTGATAGTGTTGCAGCAGTTAGCCCCTCTAGTCTGGTAGTGTTCCAGCAGTTAACCCCTCTAGTCTGATAGTGTTCCAGCAGCTAGCCCCTCTAGTCTGGTAGTGTTCCAGAAGCTAGTCCCTTTAGTCTGGTAGTGTTCCAGCAGATAGACTTTCTAGTCTGATAGTGTTCCAGCAGATAGCCCCTCTAGTCTGGTAGTGTTCCAGCAGCTAGCCTCTCTAGACTGGTAGTGTTCCAGCAGCTATCCCCTCTAGTCTGGTAGTGTTCCAGCAGCTAGCCTCTCTAGTCTGGTAGTGTTCCAGCAGCTAGTCCCTCTAGTCTGGTAGTTGCAGCAGTTAGCACATCTATTCTGGTAGTGTTCCAGCAGCTAGCCACTCTAGTCTGGTAGTGTTAAGGCAGCTAGCCCCTCTAGTCTGGTAGTGTTCCAGCAGCTAGCCCCTAGTCTGGTAATGTTCCAGCAGCTAGCCCCTCTAGACTGGTAGTGTTCCAGCAGCTAGCCTCTCTAGACTGGTAGTGTTCCAGCAGCTAGCCCCTCTAGACTGGTAGTGTTCCAGCAGCTAGCCTCTCTAGACTGGTAGTGTTCCAGCAGCTAGCCTCTCAAGACTGGTAGTGTTCCAGCAGCTAGCCCCTCTAGTCTGATAGTGTTCCAGCAGCTAGCCCCACTAGACTGGTAGTGTTCCAGCAGCTAGCCCCTCTAGTCTGGTAGTGTTCCAGCAGCTAGCCTCTCTAGACTGGTAGCGTTCCAGCAGCTAGCCTCTCTAGACTGGTAGTGTTCCAGCAGCTAGCCCCTCTAGTCTGGTAGTGTTCCAGCAGCTAGCCCCTTTAGACTTTTAGTGTTCCAGCAGATAGCCCCTCTATTCTGGTAGTGTTCCAGCAGCTAGCCTCTCTAGACTGGTAGTGTTCCAGCAGCTAGCCCCTCTAGTCTGGTAGTGTTCCAGCAGCTAGCCTCTCTAGACTGGTAGTGTTCCAGCAGCTAGCCTCTCTAGACTGGTAGTGTTCCAGCAGCTAGCCCCTCTAGTCTGGTAGTGTTCCAGCAGCTAGCCTCTCTAGACTGGTAGTGTTCCAGCAGATAGCCCCTATAGTCTGGTAGTGTTAAGGCAGTTAGCCCCTCTAGTCTGATAGTGTTCCAGCAGCTAGCCCCTCTAGTGTGATAGTGTTCCAGTAGCTAGCCCCTCTAGTCTGGTAGTGTTCCAGTAGATAGCCCCTCTAGTCTGGTAGTGTTCCAGCAGCTAGCTCCTTTAGTCTGATCGTGTTCCAGCAGCTAGTCCCTCTAGTCTGATAGTGTTCCAGCAGCTAGCCCCTCTAGACTGGTAGTGTTCCAGCAGCTAGCCTCTAGTCTGGTAGTGTTCCAGCAGCTAGCCCCTCTAGACTGGTAGTTTTCCAGCAGCTAGCCTCTCTAGACTGGTAGTGTTCCAGCAGCTAGCTCCTTTAGTCTGATCGTGTTCCAGCAGCTAGCCCCTCTAGTCTGATAGTGTTCCAGCAGCTAGCCCCTCTAGACTGGTAGTGTTCCAGCAGCTAGCCTCTAGTCTGGTAGTGTTCCAGCAGCTAGCCCCTAGTCTGGTAGTGTTCCAGCAGCTAGCCCCTCTAGACTGGTAGTGTTCCAGCAGCTAGCCTCTCTAGACTGGTAGTGTTCCAGCAGCTAGCCTCTCTAGACTGGTAGTGTTCCAGCAGCTAGCCTCTCTAGACTGGTAGTGTTCCAGCAGCTAGCCTCTCTAGACTGGTAGTGTTCCAGCAGCTAGCCCCTCTAGTCTGGTAGTGTTCCAGCAGCTAGCCTCGCTAGACTGGTAGTGTTCCAGCAGCTAGCCCCTCTAGTCTGGTAGTGTTCCAGCAGCTAGCCCCTCTAGTCTGGTAGTGTTCCAGCAGCTAGCCTCTCTAGACTGGTAGTGTTCCAGCAGCTAGCCTCTCTAGACTGCTAGTGTTCCAGCAGCTATCCCCTCTAGTCTGATAGTGTTCCAGCAGCTAGCCTCTCTAGTCTGGTAGTGTTCCAGCAGCTAGCCTCTAGTCTGGTAGTGTTCCAGCAGCTAGCCCCGCTAGACTGGTAGTGTTCCAGTAGCTAGCCCCGCTAGACTGGTAGTGTTCCAGCAGCTAGCCTCTCTAGACTGGTAGTGTTCCAGCAGCTAGCCTCTAGTCTGGTAGTGTTCCAGCAGCTAGCCCCTAGTCTGGTAGTGTTCCAGCAGCTAGCCCCTCTAGACTCGTAGTGTTCCAGCAGCTAGCCTCTCTAGTCTGGTAGTGTTCCAGCAGCTAGCCTCTCTAGACTGATAGTGTTCCAGCAGCTAGCCCCTCTAGTCTGGTAGTGTTCCAGCAGCTAGCCTCTCTAGTCTGGTAGTGTTCCAGCAGCTAGCCCCTCTAGTCTGGTAGTGTTCCAGCAGCTAGCCCCTCTAGACTGGTAGTGTTCCAGCAGCTAGCCCCTCTAGTCTGGTAGTGTTCCAGCAGCTAGCCTCTCTAGACTGGTAGTGTTCCAGCAGATAGCCCCTATAGTCTGGTAGTGTTAAGGCAGTTAGCCCCTCTAGTCTGGTAGTGTTCCAGCAGCTAGCCCCTCTAGACTGGTAGTGTTCCAGCAGTTAGCCTCTCTAGACTGGTAGTGTTCCAGCAGCTAGCCCCTCTAGTCTGGTAGTGTTCCAGCAGCTAGCCTCTCTAGTCTGGTAGTGTTCCAGCAGCTAGCCTCTCTAGTCTGGTAGTGTTCCAGCAGCTAGCCCCTCTAGACTGGTAGTGTTCCAGCAGCTAGCCCCTCTAATCTGGTAGTGTTCCAGCAGCTAGCCCCTCTAGTCTGGTAGTGTTCCAGCAGCTAGCCTCTCTAGTCTGGTAGTGTTCCAGCAGCTAGCCCCTCTAGACTGGTAGTGTTCCAGCAGATAGCCCCTCTAGACTGGTAGTGTTCCAGCAGATAGCCCCTCTAGACTGGTAGTGTTCCAGTATTGTTTTTACAGACTGTATTATACTGTAGTATTTACTGTGTTTTGCAGACATTCGTGTATTATTTACTATAGTGTTTTTGTTTTATTGTCTTTGACATAGGAGTGGGGGCTTTCTCCTTGAGGAAACCTACTGGACAAATACTTAAAGAGCACATTTTCCATAACCTTTAGGTAGACAGGACTGGGGTCTGAAAAAAGAGTTCAGAGCTTCTGCTCTTTTCTATAACTTGTAGGGAACACAATATATGGTCTATACTTGGCATGTAAGTTTCTCACGTATGGGTGGCACAAATTGGGATATAGGGCAGGGGATTGGGCAGGGTATATGCAAATGAAATACTGTAGTATTTTCAAAAAAGAAAAAGAAAAGGGTGGTGCAGACATTACTCAAGTATTTACTACAGTGTTTCTTTTCAGATAAAACTAATATTTATTATAGTATTCTACAGTATACTACAACATTCTATAGTAAGTACTATACACGATCAAGTGACACTACAGCATTTAGTATAATATTCTACACTATACTACTTTTTACTACAGAATTCTATAGTAAGTACGTTAGTATTTCATAGTAAATTGTAGTATTGTTTAATTTGGGATTGAAGAAGTTTACTGCTTGGTAATGGCGCCGGAAGCTCTTGGTGCGATTAATCATCCCTTGTCCATACGGCACTAATCAAATGCCGCATCCGAGATTTTTCTGTTAAACGTCTCCTTCATGATGTGAATATGGGGCTCATTTTCTGACACAACCCTTACACGATGATACGCTCAATATGCTCCCATGTTAGTGAACAGCTAGCGAACAGAGGAATCTGTGTCTGTCTTCATTGGGGAGGAGGATTTCACCCGAG
This sequence comes from Salvelinus fontinalis, assembly GCF_029448725.1. Lineage (NCBI taxonomy): Eukaryota > Metazoa > Chordata > Actinopteri > Salmoniformes > Salmonidae > Salvelinus > Salvelinus fontinalis. The sequence goes on along the minus strand of NW_026600417.1, from coordinate 108,250 downwards.
GGAGGACGGGAGGTTTGCAATTGAAATTAGGAAGATTAAATTCATTTACGACATGCCTATCAAATCATTGGGGAGGCTGACAGCAGTGAGCACCCTGAGCAAATGTGTGCTACAACGACCACACGGAAACGTCTTTTTCAAGGGTAACCGAGATGGTCGCAACACCTTCAGCACCATATATGGTGATATGGTGTTGAATTGAAGTGGTGGTACTGTGTATACGATACAGACTGACGCACAGGGAAGTGCTGATTGAGCGGGGAGCAGCTAGGGCTTTTAACAATCCCATTTATTTTTCAAGTGAGGATTTTTACAGCTTTTTTAAATTGGATTCTCCGCTAATTAATCGTAATTATATTCTAATGATGTGCGTGTCAGAGTAGTTCATGTTTCTGAGACAAAGTGATCATTTCAATGTCATTGAAGTTAATTCCACATGTCACCGCCATGAAACGGCTTGGTGCTTGACTAATACACTAATTCAACAAAGTCCAGTTTCAAAGGACACATCCCAAATGGCACCCTATGGGCCCTGGTCAAAAGTACTGCACTACTGTATATAGGAAATAAGGATTTTACCCTGTTCTTAGTTATAGCATAAACCAGCCATTCTAGAGAGTTAGGGTTGGATAAGAAGTACGAACATTGGTATTAATGATCAATTGAGAGAGGCTTGGAGAGGGAAAGCGAACCCATATCCACAGTCCATTACCATTGAGTGGAAATCTATGAGTGTTAATGTGTAGGATAACGCTAATGCAACGTTGATGTTAGCATTAGTCAGCTGTTCAGAGCTTAAATGCTTAAGAGCTCCGGGAGGGCCCAATCATTCACTCTGTCGCAGATAGAGAGAGCAGAGAGATAGAGAGAGGGAGCGAGAGAAGAGAGTGATGAAGAGAGATAGAGAAAGAGAGCGAGAGTGATGAAGAGAGAGAGATAGAGATCGAGAGTGATGAAGAGAGATAGAGAAAGAGAGCGAGAGAAGAGAGTGATGGAGATAGAGAGAGAGATAGAGAAAGAGAGTGATGGAGATAGAGAGATAAGTGTGTGTGTGAGTTTGTGCAGGTGTTCTGGAGAAGTGAAGTCACTCACCCCTCTCCCCAGACTCAGAGAGGTGAGGACAGAGCCAAGGCCTTTGTCTTAATGAGGCCAGAGATGGCCCACGAGAGTCACACACACTTCACCCTCTCCCCTCACCTTCGGAGCAGCAGCTTGGGGTGATTCTTGCTCTCCAGGTTGCGGTCGATGAGGTCAGAGAGCAGGTGCTTGAGGACATCGGTGGCGTACTCCAGTTTACTCTGCAGCATTGTCATGATGAGCGAGGCCACGTTGCCGCGGTCGCGCATGGAGAAGCCGCGCTGCGACTCGAGCGTGCGGATGAATGAGAGCAGGAAGACCTTGTTGTTGATGAGCTGGCCGAACAGCTTCAGGCCCTTCTCCACCTGCTCCTGTCTGTAGCCCGGCACCTGGGATACAGGGAGGAGAAGAGAGGAAAGGGAGGAGAGACGGATGTGCTTAGATGACAATTTATTTATTGAACCTTTATTTAACTAGGCAAGTAATGTCAGACGTTAAGAAACAGACTAGGGTTTAACAATAACTCTTGCACAGTGTGAACTGCAGATTACTGTGTCCTCATGGAAAGCGACAGCGAGGAAACTTGTGCTCCCTGACAGACGCGTCGTATAGAGAGACCGTTGCTCACTCCAATCGATCCTGACAGATCAAAACATTTCATCTCTGTAGGTGCAATTTATGAAAACGGGAATTCGCACACCGACTGACTAGACTAGCGTAAACGGCGCGGGGACAATTTCCGCCCATGGAGGGGAATACACCACACACGCTGCTTTCATCTTGCGTCAGCTTTGCCGGGGAACAACGTTCATATTGTGGAGTCAAAGAAATAAGCAGGGCTCTCAAAAGACTTGGTTAAAATGACTCTACCTTAAAAAAAACAAGTGCTAGGCAACACTGCTCGCTCTCCCAGATATCCTCCCATAACGACATTCCAAGCTGGAATAATTAGCACACATGGTCATCTGATTCCTCTAGTGTTGGGTCCATGTTACTCTAATGACTAGGGATGTTGTGATGTCTGATTCCTCTAGTGTTGGGTCCATGTTACTCTAATGTATAGGGATGTAGTGATGTCTGATTCCTCTAGTGTTGGGTCTATGTTACTCTGATGACTAGGGATGTAGTGATGTCTGATTCCTCTAGTGTTGGGTCCATGTTACTCTAATGACTAGGGATGTAGTGATGTCTGATTCCTCTAGTGTTGGGTCCATGTTACTCTAATGACTAGGGATGTTGTGATGTCTGATTCCTCTAGTGTTGGGTCCATGTTACTCTAATGACTAGGGATGTAGTGATGTCTGATTCCTCTAGTGTTGGGTCCATGTTACTCTGATGACTAGGGATGTAGTGATGTCTGATTCCTCTAGTGTTGGGTCCATGTTACTCTAATGACTAGGGATGTAGTGATGTCTGATTCCTCTAGTGTTGGGTCCATGTTACTCTAATGACTAGGGATGTAGTGATGTCTGATTCCTCTAGTGTTGGGTCCATGTTACTCTAATGACTAGGGATGTAGTGATGTCTGATTCCTCTCGTGTTGGGTCCATGTTACTCTAATGACTAGGGATGTAGTGATGTCTGATTCCTCTAGTGTTGGGTCCATGTTACTCTAATGACTAGGGATGTAGTGATGTCTGATTCCTCTAGTGTTGGGTCCATGTTACTCTAATGACTAGGGATGTAGTGATGTCTGATTCCTCTAGTGTTGGGTCCATGTTACTCTAATGACTAGGGATGTAGTGATGTCTGATTCCTCTAGTGTTGGGTCCATGTTACTCTAATGACTAGGGATGTAGTGATGTCTGATTCCTCTAGTGTTGAGTTCATGTTACTCTAATGACTAGGCATGTAGTGATGTCTGATTCCTCTAGTGTTGGGTCCATGTAACTCTAATGACTAGGGATGTAGAGATGTCTGATTCCTCTAGTGTTGGGTCCATGTTACTCTAATGACTAGGGATGTTGTGATGTCTGATTCCTCTAGTGTTGGGTCCATGTTACTCTAATGACTAGGGATGTAGTGATGTCTGATTCCTCTAGTGTTGGGTACATGTTACTCTAATGACTAGGGATGTTGTGATGTCTGATTCCTCTAGTGTTGGGTCCATGTTACTCTAATGTATAGGGATGTAGTGATGTCTGATTCCTCTAGTGTTGGGTCCATGTTACTCTAATGACTAGGGATGTAGTGATGTCTGATTCCTCTAGTGTTGGGTCCATGTTACTCTAATGACTAGGGAAGTTGTGATGTCTGATTCCTCTAGTGTTGGGTCCATGTTACTCTAATGACTAGGGATGTAGTGATGTCTGATTCCTCTAGTGTTGGGCCCATGTTACTCTAATGACTAGGGATGTAGTGATGTCTGATTCCTCTAGTGTTGGGTCCATGTTACTCTAATGACTAGGGATGTAGTGATGTCTGATTCCTCTAGTGTTGGGTCCATGTTACTCTAATGACTAGGGATGTAGTGATGTCTGATTCCTCTAGTGTTGAGTTCATGTTACTCTAATGACTAGGCATGTAGTGATGTCTGATTCCTCTAGTGTTGGGTCCATGTAACTCTAATGACTAGGGATGTAGAGATGTCTGATTCCTCTAGTGTTGGGTCCATGTTACTCTAATGACTAGGGATGTTGTGATGTCTGATTCCTCTAGTGTTGGGTCCATGTTACTCTAATGACTAGGGATGTAGTGATGTCTGATTCCTCTAGTGTTGGGTTCATGTTACTCTAATGACTAGGGATGTAGTGATGTCTGATTCCTCTAGTGTTGGGTCCATGTTACTCTAATGACTAGGGATGTAGTGATGTCTGATTCCTCTAGTGTTGGGTCCATGTTACTCTAATGACTAGGGATGTAGTGATGTCTGATTCCTCTAGTGTTGGGTCCATGTTACTCTAATGACTAGGGAAGTTGTGATGTCTGATTCCTCTAGTGTTGGGTCCATGTTACTCTAATGACTAGGGATGTAGTGATGTCTGATTCCTCTAGTGTTGGGCCCATGTTACTCTAATGACTAGGGATGTAGTGATGTCTGATTCCTCTAGTGTTGGGTCCATGTTACTCCCATGACTAGGGATGTAGTGATGTTATGTTACACCCATGACTTGGGCCAGGCGTTTTGCCTGACCATGTGGTCCTTTGCAGCTCAGTTGGTAGAGCATGGTGTCTGTAACGCCAGGGTAGTGGATTCCATTCCCCGGACCACCCATGTGTAAAATGTATGCATGCATGACTAAGTCTTCTTGACCCCAAAAATTCTCTGTATTTGAGACAACTGTGACCTCTGACGGGGCGGCAGGTAGCCTAGTGGTTACAGCGTTGGACTTGTAACCGAAAGGTTGCAGGATTGATTCCCTGAGCTGACAAGGTAAAAATCTGTCGTTCTGCCCCTGAACGAGGCAGTTAACCCACTGTTCCTAGGCCGTCATTGTAAATAAGAATTTGTTCTTAACTGACTTGCCTAGTTAAATAAAAAATGAATAGAAATGAGCAGAGAGATAGAGATAGAGGGAGAGATAGAAACAGAGTGGAGGTTACTCCCTGACAAAGGCCATGCAGCCGAAACGCGTCGGTTTTTAACAACTTTGTTTCTATTGAACTTGCCATACTAATAAAGGCATTTTAATTTATTATATGAAGAGTGCCTTGGTCCTCCTTTCTTTTTGATGACCTATTTACACCTTTTACCAAAGAGCACCTTCTATCTACCAAAATATACTATAGTGTACCTCAGTAGCGCTTCCCTTCCTCCTCTTTCTAAGAGTGGAGGTTTGTTGAGATGTCCCATGAGACAGTCCCATTTAACATCCCGCTGTAGCCCCATAATCAAACAACAGCCCTATTCAACATCCCCCTGTAGCCCCAAAATCAAACAGCCCTATTCAACATCCCCCTGTAGCCCCATAATCAAACAGCCCTATTCAACATCCCACTGTAGCCCCATAATCAAACAGCCCTATTCAACATCCCCCTGTAGCCCCATAATCAAACAGCCCTATTCAACATCCCACTGTAGCCCCATAATCAAACAGCCCTATTCAATGTCCCCCTGTAGCCCCATAATCAAACAGCCCTATTCAACATCCCACTGTAGCCCCATAATCAAACAGCCCTATTCAACATCCCACTGTAGCCCCATAATCAAACAGCCCTATTCAACATCCCCCTGTAGCCCCATAATCAAACAGCCCTATTCAACGTCCCCCTGTAGCCCCATAATCAAACAGCCCTATTCAACATCGCACTGTAGCCCCATAATCAGCCCTATTCAACATCCCACTGTAGCCCCATAATCAAACAGCCCTATTCAACATCCCACTGTAGCCCCATAATCAAACAACAATCCCATTCAACATCCCACTGTAGCCCCATAATCAAACAGCCCTATTCAACATCCCACTGTAGCCCCATAATCAAACAGCCCTATTCAACATCCCACTCTAGCCCCATAATCAAACAGCCCTATTCAACATCCCACTGTAGCCCCATAATCAAACAACAATCCCATTCAACATCCCACTGTAGCCCCATAATCAAACAACAATCCCATTCAACATCCCACTGTAGCCCCATAATCAAACAACAATCCCATTCAACATCCCACTGTAGCCCCATAATCAAACAGCCCTATTCAACATCCCACTGTAGCCCCATAATCAAACAACAATCCCATTCAACATCCCACTGTAGCCCCATAATCAAACAGCCCTATTCAACATCCCCCTGTAGCCCCATAATCAAACAGCCCTATTCAACATCCCACTGTAGCCCCATAATCAAACAGCCCTATTCAACATCCCACTGTAGCCCCATAATCAAACAGCCCTATTCAACATCCCACTGTAGCCCCATAATCAAACAGCCCTATTCAACGTCCCCCTGTAGCCCCATAATCAAACAGCCCTATTCAACATCCCACTGTAGCCCCATAATAAAACAGCCCTATTCAACATCCCCCTGTAGCCCCATAATCAAACAGCCCTATTCAACATCCCACTGTAGCCCCATGATCAAACAGCCCTATTCAACGTCCCCCTGTAGCCCCATAATCAAACAACAATCCCATTCAAAATCCCACCTACTGATTGCTATCACACAATCAGGAGAAAAGGTAGGCATTCATTTTCCATATTCTCTGAGGAGAAATACAATGCATATCTTCTTGAGATTTAACAGGTAGGCCTAGATTCGTCATTAATATTAGTACATTTGAGTCATTGAGACGAATTGACGTTAGCTCTAATCCTTTCATAAAGAGAGAGCGAGAGAGAGAGAGATTCAGCCCAATCAAATTCACTCTACAAACTATGAATATGCACAGTTGGAGATTGCCCATCCACACTTTATTTGCTCCAAGCCCAATAAGGGCTATTTCCTGTATCATCTCCCACATCAATAACAATTAACCAGCTATCACCAGCCAGAGACGGGCCCACTGCTATTTTCATTAGGTTTCATTTCACATTAAACTCCCTCATATAACGGGACATTTAAACCAATTAAAACATCATTAATTTTTCTTATAACGGGAAATTCTCATCAGGCACCCGCATGGTCGACTCGGAGCCTGTGAAATCGGGGCCTCGCAGCTAGAAGTTGTTCAATTATCACTGTCCATCACTGTTATTAGGGAATAAATAACTAGCTTGTCAGTTCAGAGTTGATTTGCTTTTCTCTCCGCTCTACTTTTAATTTGTCCTCGACTCTGAGAAACCGTCTTGTCACATGTTGTTACCATTACTAACAGGAGATTTGACTGGACTACTGCGTCAAGCTCTAATGAGAGACAGTGTTATTTGTTTACCGAGCGTGAGCACAAACAACGACAGCTTTAATTCTTCCCGTAACCCCACTGTGCCTTTAATTTACAGTTATACGTTTGATTGAGAATGCATTGGTGGAACCCACTTTGAGATATGCGTATTTTTCTACGTCAGGGATTTAATGATGAACAATGTTTAGGACCTAAACTGAAGTGATATTCAGTCAGTCAGATGATAGGGCAGCCGTTGTGATATTTGGTCAGGCAGTTGACAGGGCAGCTCTTACCTCCAGGTCCCTGAGAACAGGGTGCTCCTCTATGCCAGGGAAGAGGACCCTCATGGTGTAGGCCCTGTAGTCCAGGAAGGGGATGCCCACTCCATCCAGGTCACTGGTCAACTCATGGATGTCTGTCTGCAGCTCGGCAAAGGCTGAGGGGATAAACGGACAAACAGTCTCCTTAAAGCTAGAGTCAGCGACATGATGTACAGTTGAAGTTGGAAGTTTACATACACCTTAGCCAAATACATGTAAACTCTGTTTTTCACAATTCCTGACATTTAATCCTAGTAAAAATCTCCTGTCTTAGGTCAGTTAGGATCACCACTTTATTTTAAGAATGTGAAATTTCAGAATAATAGTAGAGAGAATTATTTATTTTTTATTTCTTTCATCACATTCCCAGTGGGTCAAAAGTTTACATACACTCAATTAGTATTTGGTAGCATTGCCTTTAAATTGTTTAACTTGGGTCAAACGTTTTGGGTAGCCTTCCACAAGCTTCCCACAATAAGTTGGGTGAATTTTGGCCCATTCCTCCTGACAGAGCTGGTGTAACTGAGTCAGGTTTGTAGGCCTCCTTGCTCGCACATGCTTTTTCAGTTCTGCCCACACAGTTTCTATAGGATTGAGGTCAGGGCTCTGTGATGGCCACTCCAATACCTTGAATTTGTTGTCCTTAAGCCATTTTTCCACAACTTTGGAAGTATGCTTGGGGTCATTGTCCATTTGGAAGACCTATTTGCGACCAAATATTAACTTCCTGACTGATGTCTTGAGATGTTGCTTCAATATATCCACATAATTTACATTCCTCATGATGCCATCTATTTTGTGAAGTGCATCAGTCCCTCCTGCAGCAAAGCACCCCCACAACATGATGCTGCCACCACCGTGCTTCATGGTTGGGATGGTGTTCTTCGGGTTGCAAGCGTCCCCCTTTTTCCTCCAAACATAATGATATTCATTATGGCTAAACAGTTCTATTTTTGTTTCATCAGACCAGACCATCAGACCATTTCTCCAAAAAGTACAATCTTTGTCCCTATGTGCAGTTGCAAACCGTAGTCTGGCTTTTTTATGGCAGTTTTGGAGCAGTGGCTTTTTCCTTGCTGAGCGGCCTTTCAGGTTATGTCGATATAGGATTTGTTTTTACTGTGGATATAGATACTTTTGTACCTGTTTCCTCCAGCATCTTCACAAGGTCCTTTGCTGTTGTTCTGGGATTGATTTGCACTTTTCGCACCAAAGTACGTTCATCTCTAGGAGACAGAGCGTGTCTCCTTCCTGAGTGGTATGACGGCTGCATGGTCCCATGGTGTTTATACTTGCGTACTATTGTTTGTACAGATGGACGTGGTACCTCCCAAGGATGAACCCATTTTTTCCCCCTGAGGTCTTGGCTGATTTCTTTTGATTTTCCCATGATGTCAAGCAAAGAGGCACTGAGTTTGAAGGTAGGCCTTGAAATACATCCACAGGTACACTTCCAATTGACTCAAATGATGTCAATTAGCCTATCAGAAGCTTCTAAAGCCATGACATAATTTTCTGGTATTTTCCGAGCTGTTTAAAGGCACAGTCAACTTAGTGTATGTAAACTTCTGACCCACTGGAATTGTGATACAGTGAATTATAAGTGAATTAATTTGTCTGTAAACAATTGCTGGAAAATGGACTTGTGTCATGCACAAAGTAGATGTCCTAACCGACTTGCCAAAACTATAGTTTGTTAACAAGAAATTTGTAGAGTGGTTGAAAAATGAGTTTTAATGACTCCAACCTAAGTGTATGTAAACTTCCGACTTATCCTATATCAACTGTAGATACACAAAGTATACAGCATATTGGGTGAATTTCCGCAACAACTAAGAGCTTCGGAGCGTGAGGCTAAACTTCTCCACTGTTTTGGCCCCGTGGGTACCACGTTGTAACAGCAGGAGGTGAACCTGTGCAGATACTGTGTGTAACTGTGTGAGAGCGATGTCTTGCATCTTGCCCACCACAAACTGCAGTGCTGCTCATGCAACCTCATTTAGCTCTACCTCTAACTCTGCCTCTAACTCTACCTATAAGTATGTCTACTGACAGTGTTGGAAAAAGTACTCAATCATCATATTTGAGGAAAAGCCAAGATACCTTTAATAAAAAATAACTCACGTAAAAGTGAAAGTCACCCAGCAAAATACTACTTGAGGAAAAGTCTAAATGCATTTGGTTTTAAATATACTTAAGTATCAAAAGTAAGCAAAGCCAACCGCACAATTTTCTTGTATTTTTTTTAATTTACGGATAGACAAGGGCACACTCCAACACTCAGACATCATTGACAAACAAAACATGTGTTTATTGAGTACACCAGATCAGAGGCAGTAGGGATGGCCTGGGATGTTCTCTTGATAAGCATGTGAATTGGAATTGTACTTTTGGGTGTCAGGGAAAATGTATGGAGTAAAAATAATGTAATAATCCTTACCCTCTTTACACTCCAGGGCCACACGAGACTCCAGGTTGTCCATCTGCATCTGCAGCCTCTTCAGGGTGAGGTCGCTCTCGCGTGACTTGCGTTTGTATGCAATGAGCACTATCACAATGAAGAGGATGAGCAGGGCGCCGGCGCCGGCGATGCTGATGATGGCCGTGCTGCTCAGCGGGCTGTCTGATGTGATGTGGACCACGCCCGGGGAGAACTCGATGCCGCCCACACGGGCCTGGGGAGGGAGAGACAGGGGAGAGGGGTTAGAGACAGGGGAGAGGGGTTAGAGACAGGGGAGAGGGGTGAGGGACAGGGGAAAGGGGTGCGGGACAGGGGAGAGGGGCGCGAGAGGGGGGAGAGAGAGGGGAGAGGGGGGAGAGACAGTGGAAAGGGGTTAGAGACAGGGGATAGGAGGGAGAGAGAAGGGAAAGTGGTTGAGCGACAGGGGGAGAGACAGGGGAGAGGGGGGAGATGGGGGAGAGAGAGGGGAGAGAGGGGGGAGAGGGGGTGAGAAACAGGGTGAAAGACAGGGGAGAGACAGTGGAGTAGGGATGAGAGACAGGGAGGAGGGGTGAGGGAGAGGGGTGAGAGACAGGGGAGAGGAGAAAAGGGGTTATTGTGTGGATGCACTGAGACCGGGGTAAACCATAACCTGAAGGTTCTGAAGGTTTTGTCTTTGTGAACCTCCTGGGAGGTGTCATCAGAAACATTGTATTCCAATGGTTGAAACAGAAGTCGTATTCCAGTGACTATTATGAAACAAAACTGTATAAGTGGTTTTATGAAATGAGACACAATTGTGAATCAGCAGGAATTAAATGCATCTTGAATGGTCCACATCTATAAACAGGAATAAAACAGAGCAGAGAGAGAGACATATTGCCTTGATGTCTGTCTGTCTCTCTTTCTGTCTCTATTTTTGTCTGTCTCTATTTTACGGTAAAGCGTCTGGTAGCTTTTCTCTCTGTCTGTCTGGCTCTATTTTACAGTAATGAGTCTGGTAGCCTGTCTCTCGTCTTCTGCTGCCCATCAATCATTGGTCCAGGTGGCAGAGCAGGAAGCGTCTCAGAACCACAAATGGAACCTTTATTGAGTTTGTGCCTGCCTAATCCCTCTTATTGAAACGGTTATTTGTTGTTTCTCTGTTTGAATGTTGAGAGGGGACAGTATAACCCAACGGTCCGATTGGATTATAGTCTGGGCCTGGCCCGGGACAGCAGGAGGGTGGGAGGGTGGAATGGGGACCCGTGTGTGTGTGTGCCTGTGTGTGTCACTCACCAAGACTTTGTGTCGCCCCGTCAGGTTGGGCGACTCACACAGCAGCTGGTTGTCTGACACGGTCAACAGACAAGGTTTATCACCAATCAGAACCGTGTAGTTCAGCTTGCCGTTATTGCCGTTGGTATTGGTAGGAGGGAGGAAGTTCCGCCCCTGAGAAACAGGAAGGACATGACATTGGACTGGGTTAGGTATTGTTTTGTTTAAATGGTATGCATACATTTGATATAACTAGACTATAAACATGTAACACAACTGTGTAATGTATATGAGAGAGAGAGAGAGAGAGAGAGAGAGAGAGAGAGAGAGAGAGAGAGAGAGAGAGAGAGAGAGAGAGAGAGAGAGAGAGAGAGAGAGAGAGAGAGAGAGAGAGAGAGAGAGAAACAAGTCCCCCCTTCACCTTCAGTATGATGGGGGAGCCAGGCTTGAGCTCCAGCACCCCAGACACATGGAGGGGTTCGAACTCGGGGTTGGGGTAGTAGATGAACGGCGTGTTGTTGAGGGCCAGCACTGCCTGCACGTCGTCCAGGATGAAGCCAAACTCATCGGGCCGCGCTGGCACCTCCCTCTGCCTGCTGAGGCTGATGGGCAGCTCTGGGGCCTGGCACAGCATGGACGTGGGGCTGAACACCTGGCATATCTGTTGGCAGAGAGGAGAAGGCACATGGTGATGAGTATGGACGACTACACTATTTTATGTCATTATAGTATATTTATTTTATAGTGGGACGGATACACGGATACATGATACATGGTCAGTAATATAGTTATGTTAGTATTGGTACATGGTCAGTAATATAGGTATGTTAGTATTGATACATGGTCAGTAATAGTTATGTTAGTATTGATACATGGTCAGTAATATAGGTATGTTAGTATTGATACATGGTCAGTAATATAGTTATGTTAGTACTGATACATGGTCAGTAATATAGTTATGTTAGTATTGATACATGGTCAGTAATATAGTTATGTTAGTATTGATACATGGTCAGTAATATAGTTATGTTAGTATTGATACATGGTCAGTAATATAGTTATGTTAGTATTGATACATGGTCAGTAATATAGTTATGTTAGTATTGATACATGGTCAGTAATATAGTTATGTTAGTATTGATACATAGTATTGATACATGGTCAGTAATATAGGTATGTTAGTATTGATACATGGTCAGTAATATAGTTATGTTAGTATTGATACATGGTCAGTAATATAGTTATGTTAGTATTGATACATGGTCAGTAATATAGTTAGTATTGATACATGGTCAGTAATATAGTTAGTATTGATACATGGTCAGTAATATAGTTATGTTAGTATTGATACATGGTCAGTAATATAGTTCTGTTAGTATTGATACATGGTCAGTAATATAGTTATGTTAGTATTGATACATGGTCAGTAATATAGTTATGTTAGTATTGATGCATGGTCAGTAATATAGTTATGTTAGTATTGATACATGGTCAGTAATATAGTTATGTTAGTATTGATACATGGTCAGTAATATAGTTATGTTAGTATTGATACATGGTCAGTAATATAGTTATGTTAGTATTGATACATAGTATTGATACATGGTCAGTAATATAGGTATGTTAGTATTGATACATGGTCAGTAATATAGGTATGTTAGTATTGATACATAGTATTGATACGTGGTCAGTAATATAGTTATGTTAGTATTGATACATAGTATTGATATGTGGTCAGTAATATAGTTATGTTAGTATTGATACATAGTATTGATACATGGTCAGTAATATAGTTATGTTAGTATTGATACATAGTATTGATACATGGTCAGTAATATAGGTATGTTAGTATTGATACATGGTCAGTAATATAGGTATGTTAGTATTGATGCATGGTCAGTAATATAGTTATGTTAGTATTGATACATGGTCAGTAATATAGGTATGTTAGTATTGATACATGGTCAGTAATATAGGTATGTTAGTATTGATACATGGTCAGTAATATAGTTATGTTAGTATTGATACATAGTATTGATACGTGGTCAGTAATATAGTTATGTTAGTATTGATACATAGTATTGATACGCGGTCAGTAATATAGTTATGTTAGTATTGATACATAGTATTGATACATGGTCAGTAATATAGTTATGTTAGTATTGATACATGGTCAGTAATAGTCATGTTAGTATTGATACATGGTCAGTAATATAGGTATGTTAGTATTGATACATGGTCAGTAATATAGTTATGTTAGTATTGATACATGGTCAGTAATATAGTTATGTTAGTATTGATACATGGTCAGTAATATAGTTAGTATTGATACACGGTCAGTAATATAGTTATGTTAGTATTGATACATGGTCAGTAATATAGTTATGTTAGTATTGATACATGGTCAGTAATATAGTTATGTTAGTATTGATACATGGTCAGTAATATAGTTATGTTAGTATTGATACATGGTCAGTAATATAGTTATGTTAGTATTGATACATAGTATTGATGCATGGTCAGTAATATAGGTATGTTAGTATTGATACATGGTCAGTAATATAGTTATGTTAGTATTGATACATGGTCAGTAATATAGTTATGTTAGTATTGATACATGGTCAGTAATATAGGTATGTTAGTATTGATACATAGTATTGATACATGGTCAGTAATATAGGTATGTTAGTATTGATACATGGTCAGTAATATAGTTATGTTAGTATTGATACATGGTCAGTAATATAGTTATGTTAGTATTGATACATGGTCAGTAATATAGTTATGTTAGTATTGATACATGGTCAGTAATATAGGTATGTTAGTATTGATACATGGTCAGTAATATAGTTATGTTAGTATTGATACATGGTCAGTAATATAGTTATGTTAGTATTGATACATGGTCAGTAATATAGGTATGTTAGTATTGATACATGGTCAGTAATATAGTTATGTTAGTATTGATACATAGTATTGATACATGGTCAGTAATATAGTTAGTATTGATACATGGTCAGTAATATAGTTATGTTAGTATTGATACATGGTCAGTAATATAGTTATGTTAGTATTGATACATGGTCAGTAATATAGGTATGTTAGTATTGATACATGGTCAGTAATATAGGTATGTTAGTATTGATACATGGTCAGTAATATAGTTATGTTAGTATTGATACATAGTATTGATACGTGGTCAGTAATATAGTTATGTTAGTATTGATAGATAGTATTGATACGTGGTCAGTAATATAGTTATGTTAGTATTGATACATAGTATTGATACATGGTCAGTAATATAGGTATGTTAGTATTGATACATGGCCAGTAATATAGTTAGTATTGATACATAGTATTGATACATGGTCAGTAATATAGGTATGTTAGTATTGATACATGGCCAGTAATATAGTTAGTATTGATACATGGTCAGTAATATAGTTAGTATTGGTACATGGTCAGTAATATAGTTAGTATTGATACATGGTCAGTAATATAGTTATGTTAGTATTGATACATGGTCAGTAATATAGTTAGTATTGGTACATGGTCAGTAATATAGTTATGTTAGTATTGATACATAGTATTGATACATGGTCAGTAATATAGGTATGTTAGTATTGATACATGGTCAGTAATATAGTTATGTTAGTATTGATACATGGTCAGTAATATAGGTATGTTAGTATTGATACATGGTCAGTAATATAGGTATGTTAGTATTGATACGTGGTCAGTAATATAGGTATGTTAGTATTGATACATAGTATTGATACGTGGTCAGTAATATAGGTATGTTAGTATTGATACATAGTATTGATACATGGTCAGTAATATAGGTATGTTAGTATTGATACATAGTATTGATACATGGTCAGTAATATAGGTATGTTAGTATTGATACGTGGTCAGTAATATAGGTATGTTAGTATTGATACATAGTATTGATACGTGGTCAGTAATATAGGTATGTTAGTATTGATACATAGTATTGATACATGGTCAGTAATATAGGTATGTTAGTATTGATACATAGTATTGATACGTGGTAAAGTCGTTGGGGATGGCATCAAAAAGGTTATTTGCATTCAATTGAAAAACACTCTTAAATGCATTATCCGAATGTGTGATTGTATCTATGTCTGCTCTCGGCACGCTTTACGACTCATATTCAGTACTGTTCCTAGTTGGGCTACACCAGAGCCATGTTTTACTATGCACTAAATATCACAGGAGGCTGCTGAGGGGGAAGGTCTCATAATAATGTCCGGAACAGAGCTAATAGAATGGCATTTGGTACCATTCCACTGATTCCGCTCCAGTCATTACCACAAGCCCGTTCTCCACAATTAAGGTGCAACTAACCTCCTGTTTTAAATACATGGTTTTGGGCTTCACTGCATTCACTTCTCAGCACATAGAAGTCGGTGTGAAACAACTCTACCTAACAGGCCCTTGTAGACAGACCTCCCGAGGCCAGCCACTGCAGTTCTGCAGTCAGTCTGCAGTCATTACGGTCCCTTTCATATCACAGGTTTACATGTCAGTCAGAGCCCTGGAAGAGATGGCATCTATTCCATTCAACGTGGCCGCCACCTACTGAGTGCAGACACATCTGAGTGTTCACCTCAAAGGAGGCCTAAATCAGTGGAACAGTTGGAGCGGTGTCTCTTTCCTCGGCACAATGGGTCTTTGATCTGTTCGGGTGTGATGGTGCAAACTCACTGAGAGATAACTAGCCTACGTTCACCTTCATTTCCCTAGAAAAGGCTCGTCTCTCGCTCTCTCTTTCAGCTCTCTCTCTATTTCAGCTCTCTCTCTCTGTATCTCTCTCTCTCTCTCTGTATCGCTCTCTCTCTGGCTCACTAACTCTCTCTGTATCTCTCTCTCTCTGGCTCACTAACTCTCTCTGTATCTCTCTCTCTCTGGCTCACTAACTCTCTCTGTATCTCTCTCTCTCTGGCTCACTAACTCTCTCTGTATCTCTCTCTCTCTGTATCTCTCTCGCTCTCTCTCTGTATCTCTCTCTCTCTATGTATCTCTCTCTCTCTCTCTCTGTATACCTCTCTCTCTCTCTCTCTCCCTGTATCTCTCTCTCTGTATCAATTCAATTCAATTTAAGGGCTTCATTGCCATGGGAAACATATGTTAACATTGCCAACGCAAGTGAAGTAGATAATAAACAAAAGTGAAATAAACAATTAACAGTAAACACTACACTCACAGAAGTTCCAAAATAATAAAGACATGTCAAATGTTATATCGTGTATATATACAGAGTTGTAATGATGAGCAAATAGTACAAAAGGGAAAATAAATACACATAAATATGGGTTGTATTTACAGTGGTGTTTGTTCTTCACTGGTTGCCCTTTTCTTGTGGCAACAGGTCACAAATCTTGCTGCTGTGATTGCACACTGTGGTATTTCACCCAATAGATATGGGACTTTATCTCTCTCTGTATCTCTCTGTATCTCTCTCTCTGACTCACTAACTCTCTCTCTGGCTGTATCTCTCTCTCTGTATCTCTCTCTCTCTGGTTCACTAACTCTCTCTCTCTGGCTCAATAACTATCTCTGTATCTCTCTCTCTGGCTCACTAACTCTCTCTCTGGCTCACTAACTCTCTCTGCATCTCTCTCTCTGTATCTCTCTCTCTGTATCTCTCTCTGCATCTCTCTCTCTCTGGCTCACTAACTCTCTCTCTGGCTCACTAACTCTCTCTGCATCTCTCTCTCTGGCTCACTAACTATCTCTGTATCTCTCTCTCTCTGGCTCACTAACTCTCTCTCTCTGGCTCACTAACTCTCTCTCTCTGGCTCACTAACTATCTCTGTATCTCTCTCTCTGGTTCACTAACTCTCTCTCTCTGGCTCACTAACTCTCTATGCATCTCTCACTCTCTGGCTCACTAACTATCTCTGTCTCTCTCTCTGGTTCACTAACTCTCTCTCTGGCTCACTAACTCTCTCTGCATCTCTCTCTCTCTGGCTCACTAACTATCTCTGTATCTCTCTCTCTCTGGCTCACTAACTCTCCCTGCATCATTAGCTCTCTCTCTCTGTATCGCTTTCTCTTAATACAGTGGCTTGTGAAAGTATTCACCCCCTTGGCATTTTTCCTATTATGTTGCCTTACAACCTGGGATTAAAATAGTTTTTTGGGGAGTTTGTATCAACATGCCTACCGCTTTGAAGATGCAAAATATTTTTTATTGTGAAACAAACAAGAAATAAGACAAAAAAACTGAAAACTTGAGCGTGCATAACTATTCACCCCCCCCAAAAGTCAATAGTTTGTAGAGCCACCTTTTGCAGCAATTACAGCTGCAAGTCTCTTTGGGTATGTCTCTATAAGCTTGGCACATCTAGCCAATGGAATTTTGCCCATTCTTCAAGGCAAAACTGCTCCAGCTCCTTCAAGTTGGATGGGTTCGGCTGGTGTACAGCAATCTTTAAGTCATACCACAGATTCTCAATTGGATTGAGGTCTGGGCTTTGACTAGGCCATTCCAAGACATTTAAATGTTTCCCCTTAAACCACTCGAGCGTTGCTTTAGCAGTATGCTTAGGGTCATTGTCCTGCTGGAAGGTGAACCTCCATCCCAGTCTCAAATCTTTGGAAGACTGAAACAGGTTTCCCTCAAGAATTTCCCTGTATTTAGCACCATCCATCATTCCTTCAATTCTGACCAGTTTCCCAGTCCCTGCCAATGAAAAACATCCCCACAGGGGATGGTGTTCTCGGGGTGATGAGAGGTGTTGGGTTTGTGCCAGACATGGCCTTTTCCTTGATGGCCAAAAAGCTCACTTTTAGTCTCATCTGACAAGAGTACCTTCTTCCATATGTTTGGGGAGTCTCCCACATGCCTTTTGGCGAACACCAAATGTGTTTGCTTATTTTTTTCTTTAAGCAATGGCTTTTTATGGCCACTCTTCCGTAAAGCCCAGCTCTGTGGAGTGAACGGCTTAAAGTGGTCCTATGGGCAGATACTCCAATCTCCGCTGTGGAGCTTTGCAGCTCCTTCAGGGTTATCTTTGTTGCCTCTCTAATAAATGCCCTCCTTGCCTGGTCCGTGAGTTTTGGTGGGCAGCCCTCTCTTGGCAGGTTTGTTGTGGTGCCATATTCTTTCAATTTTTTTCTAATGGATTTAACGGTGCTCCGTGGGATGTTCAAAGTTTAGGATAATTTTTTATAACCCATCCCTGATCTGTACTTCGACAACTTTGTCCCTGACCTGTTTGGAGAGCTCTTTGGTCTTCATGTTGCCACTTGCTTGGTGGTGGCCCTTGCTTAGTGGTGTTGCAGACTCTGAGTGTCACGTTCCTGACCTATTTATGTTAGTTTTTGTGTGTTAGTTGGTCAGGACGTGAGGTTGGGTGGGCATTCTATGTTATCTGTTTCTATGTTGGTTTCGGTTTGCCTGGTATGGCTCTTGATTAGAGGCAGGTGGTTTGCGTTTGCCTCTAATTAAGAGTCATATTTAGGTAGGGCATTCTCACTGTTTGTTTGTGGGTGATTGTCTCCTATGTCTGTATGTATGTTCGTACCACATGGGACTGTAGCGTTTGTTTGTTTCGTTTTCGTTTCGATGTCGTCTGTTTCCTGTACGTAAGTTTATGTTTAGTTATGTAAGTTTATGTTCAGGTTTCGTCAACGTCGTTTTGTTATTTTGTAGTTTGAAAGTGTTTTGTTTCGTTTCGTGTTTGCCATCATCGTTGTTTTAATAAAGATGGCTTATTTCCCAAAGCCTGCGTTTTGGTCTGAGGATCCTTCTCTCCTCACCTCATCCGAGGATGAGGAGAGCGTCACCCGTTACAGAATCACCCAACACCAAGCTAAGACCAAGCGGCAAAGGGAAACTAAACGGAGTAAGGGACAGGAGAGAAAGGATTTCTGGACATGGGAGCAAATAATGAATGGAGAAGGTCCCTGGGCTAAGGCAGGAGAGAATCGCCGTCCCAAAGCTGAGCTGGAGGCACGGAGGAGAGCAGAGGCTACCGGGGAGAGGAACCGGAGCTATGAGGGAACGCGTCTGGCACGGAAGCCAAAAAAGCCCGTGAGTAATTCCCAAAAATTTCTTGGGGGGGGGGCTAGGAGATAGTGGGCCAAGGGCAGGTAGGAGACCTGCGCCCACTTCCCAGGCTTACCGTGGAGAGCGGGAGTACGGGCCGGCGCCGTGTTACGCAGTAGAGCGCACGGTGTCTCCTGTACGAGTGCATAGTCCAGTGCGGGTTATTCCACCTCCCCGCACTGGGAGGGCTAGATTGGGTATTGAGCCAGGTGTCATGAGGCCGGCTCAACGCGTCTGGTCTCCAGTGCGTCTCCTCGGGCCGGCATACATGGCACCTGCCTTACGCATGGTTTCCCCGGTTCGCCTACATAGCCCGGTGCGGGTTATTCCACCTCCCCGCACTGGTCGGGCAACCGGGAGTATTCAACCAGGTAAGGTTGGGCAAGCTCAATGCTCAAGAGTGCCAGTACGCCTCCACGGTCCGGTATTTCCGGCACCACCTCCCCGCCCCAGCCTAGTACCTACAGTGTATACACTACGCACTAGGCTACCAGTGCGTATCCTGAGCCCTGTTCCTCCTCCACGCACTCTCCCTGTAGTGCGTGTATCTAGCCCGGTGCCTCCAGTTCCGGCCCCACGCACTAAGCTACCAGTGCGTCTCCAGAGCCCTGTACACACTGTATATTCTCCCCCTACTAATCCTGATGTGCTTGTCCTCAGCCCGGCGTCACCAGTGCCGGTACCACGCATCAGGGGTAGAGTAGGCTTTGAGAATACAGTGTGCCCTGTTCCTGCTCCCCGCACTAGTAGGAAGGTGCTTGTCATTAGCACGGTGCCTCCAGTTCTGGCACCACGCACCAGGTCTACAGTGCGCCATATCCGGCCAGAGCCATCCGTCTCCCCAGCGCCATCTGAGCCATCCGTCTCCCCAGCGCCATCTGAGCCATCCGTCTCCCCAGCGCCATCTGAGCCATCCGTCTCCCCAGCGCCATCTGAGCCATCCGTCTGCCAGGAGCCTGCAAAGCCGCCCGTCTGCCATGAGCCTGCAAAGCCGCCCGTCTGCCATGAGCCTACAGAGCCGTCAGCCAGACAGGAGCCGCTAGAGCCGTCAGCCAGACAGGAGCCGCTAGAGCCGTCAGCCAGACAGGATCTGCCAGAGCCGCCAACCAGACAGGATCTGCCAGAGCCGCCAACCAGACAGGATCTGCCAGAGCCGCCAACCAGACAGGATCTGCCAAAGCCGCCAACCAGACAGGATCTGCCAGAGCCGCCAACCAGACAGGATCTGCCAGAGCCGTCAGAGCGCCATGAGCAGCCAGAGCCGTCAGAGCGCCATGAGCAGCCAGAGCCGTCAGAGCGCCATGAGCAGCCAGAGCCGTCAGAGCGCCATGAGCAGCCAGAGCCGTCAGAGCGCCATGAGCAGCCAGAGCCGTCAGAGCGCCATGAGCAGCCAGAGCCGTCAGAGCGCCATGAGCGTCGAGAGCCGTCAGCCTGCCATGAGCGTCGAGAGCCGTCAGCCTGCCATGAGCGTCGAGAGCCGTCAGCCTGCCATGAGCGTCGAGAGCCGTCAGCCTGCCATGAGCGTCGAGAGCCGTCAGCCTGCCATGAGCGTCGAGAGCCGTCAGCCAGCCATGAGCATCGAGATTCGTCAGTCAGCCATGAGCTGCCCTTCAGCCTGAAAAGGCTAGATACCCAGAACTGCCCATCAGTCCAGAGCTGTCTCTCTGTCCGGAGCTGCCTTTCAGTCCGGAGTTGCCCCTCTATCCTGATCTCCCTCTCTATCTTTATCTACCTCTATAGTCTTATCTATCCCTCTGTCTTGGTTTATCTCTCTGTCCCGGTATTGTCATTATTAGATATGTTATTAGGAGGATTTTGTGGGGGAAGTAAGAGGGTGGACATTCTTGAAGGGAGGGGGCTAGGATGGATTATGGTGGGGTGGGAACCGCGCCCGGAGCCTGAGCCACCACCGTGGTTAGATGCCCACCCAGACCCTCCCCTAGACTTTGTGCTGGTGCGTCCGGAGTTCGCACCTTGTGGGGGGGGGTACTGTCACGTTCCTGACCTATTTATGTTAGTTTTTGTGTGTTAGTTGGTCAGGACGTGAGGTTGGGTGGGCATTCTATGTTATCTGTTTCTATGTTGGTTTCGGTTTGCCTGGTATGGCTCTTGATTAGAGGCAGGTGGTTTGCGTTTGCCTCTAATTAAGAGTCATATTTAGGTAGGGCATTCTCACTGTTTGTTTGTGGGTGATTGTCTCCTATGTCTGTATGTATGTTCGTACCACATGGGACTGTAGCGTTTGTTTGTTTCGTTTTCGTTTCGATGTCGTCTGTTTCCTGTACGTAAGTTTATGTTTAGTTATGTAAGTTTATGTTCAGGTTTCGTCAACGTCGTTTTGTTATTTTGTAGTTTGAAAGTGTTTTTCGTTTCGTGTTTGCCATCATCGTTGTTTTAATAAAGATGGCTTATTTCCCAAAGCCTGCGTTTTGGTCTGAGGATCCTTCTCTCCTCACCTCATCCGAGGATGAGGAGAGCGTCACCCGTTACACTGAGGCCTTTCAGTATAGGTGTATATATACTGAGATCATGTGACAGATCATATGACACTTAGATTGCACACAGGTGGACTTTATTTAACTAATTATGTGACTTCTGAAGGTAATTGGCTGCACCAGATCTTATTTAGGGGCTTCATAGCAAAGGAGGTGAATAAATATACACCCACCGCTTTTCCGTTTTTATTTTTTGGAATTTTTTGAAACAAGTTATTTTTTTCATTTCACTTCACCAATTTGGACTATTTTGTGTATGTCCATTACACAAAATCCAAATAAAAATCTATTTAAATTACAGGTTGTAATGCAATAAAATAGGAAAAACGCAAAGGGGATGAATACTTTTGCAAGGCACTATATCTCCCTGTATCTATCTCTCTCTATATATCTCTCTCTCTGTATCGCTCTCTCTGGCTCACTAACTCTCTCTCAGTATCTCTCTTTCTCTCTGTATTTCTCTCTATCGCTTTCTTTGTCTCTCGCTCTCTCTCTCTGTATCTCTCTCTCTGGGCCACTATATCTTTCTCTTTAATATTCTGTCTCTTGTTACGACTTGGAGAAAATCAACAGTGTGGTAGGTGGCAGAACACACGATGAGGGCCTCTAGCAAAACTTTCCCACCTGGAGAATCTCTCTGACACGTTTCACATCTCCACTGTAACCTCTGCTACACGGTCCGCCACACAAACAAATCCCCCTCTGAGCAAAACCTGTCATTTTAATTGGTTCCTCACGACGGCGGTACATCAAAACAGACAAATCCTGGGGGGTGCGGCTGACCCGGTGTCGGCGCCTGCGACACACGTCTGTAACTGCAGAGAACGCTGTGTGTTTGTGCGTGTGAGAGTGAATTGGCCAGATAGTGGGGAAGCGGACAAGTGTTTTCAAAACAAACATGATTATATATAAATATCGCCCAGGCAGTATCAAAATTGCAAAGATCATAGCCGAAAATGAGAAACTGGGACGTGACAAATTAACTTGGCGAATATACCGGGTTTTGATTCAAGGGGGCTTTTGAAGTGCGGCCATCTGTACTTGGAGCAACAATGGCTCCCTAAGCTTATTCTATTGGAGCACAGCTGCAGAACGGTGGCGGTCTCTTCGATGGACCAGGAAGATAGCATTACTGCCTTTTGTTTCTCCCCATGCCTTTCAATCAGACCTCAGATCAGATCTCAGGGCTGGTTAGGGAACTCCCATGGGTACTGTGGTTCCAGGGGGAATCTGATAGTTTGGTTTATGTATGGTTCACCTCGCATTGAAACTCATTATCTTTTTTTTCTGTCGGGGTAGAGGGATACAGAAAAACAAGGCTTTCTGTCTGGGGTGGAGGGATACAGAAAAACAAGGCTTTCTGTCTGGGGTGGAGGGATACAGAAAAACAAGGCTTTCTGTCTGGGGTGGAAGGATACAGGAAACATGGTTTTCTGTCTGGGGTGGAGAGATACAGGAAACATGGTTTTCTGTCTGGGGTGGAGGGATACAGAAAAACAAGGCTTTCTGTCTGGGGTGGAGGGATACAGAAAAACAAGGCTTTCTGTCTGGGGTGGAGGGATACAGAAAAACAAGGCTTTCTGTCTGGGGTGGAAGGATACAGGAAACATGGTTTTCTGTCTGGGGTGGAGAGATACAGGAAACATGGATTTCTGTCTGGGGTGGAGAGATACAGGAAACATGGTTTTCTGTCTGGTGTGGAGAGATACAGGAAACATGGATTTCTGTCTGGGGTGGAGAGATACAGGAAACATGGATTTCTGTCTGGGGTGGAGAGATACAGGAAACATGGATTTCTGTCTGGGGTGGAGAGATACAGGGAAACAGATTTTCTTTATGGGGTGGAGGAATACAGGGAAACAGGGATATCTTTTTCTGGGGTGGAGGGATACAGGGATCGGGAATTTTGTCTGGGGTGGAGGGATACAGGGACAGGGAAACATAATCTGGGGTGGAGGGATACAGGGTGACGGGGCTTTCTGTCTGGAGTGGAGGGATACAGGAATTTTTGTCTGGGGTGGAGGGATACAGGGGGGAAAAATCTGTCTGGAGTGGAGGGATACAGGGAAACAGGGTTTTCTGTCTGGGATGGAGGGATACAGGGAAACAGGGATTTATTTTTGGGGGGTGGAAGGATACAGGGAAACAAGGATTTTTGTCTGGGGTGGAGATACAGGGAAAACAGGTCTTTCTCTCAGGGGTGGAGATACAGGGAAAACAGGTCTTTCTGTCTGGGGTGGAGATACAGGGAAAACAGGTCTTTCTCTCAGGGGTGGAGATACAGGGAAAACAGGTCTTTCTCTCAGGGGTGGAGATACAGGGAAAACAGGTCTTTCTGTCAGGGGTGGGGATACAGGGAAAACAGGTCTTTCTGTCAGGGGTGGAGATACAGGGAAAACAGGTCTTTCTGTCAGGGGTGGAGATACAGGGAAAACAGGTATTTCTCTCAGGGGTGGAGATACAGGGAAAACAGGTCTTTCTGTCAGGGGTGGAGATACAGGGAAAACAGGTCTTTCTCTCAGGGGTGGAGATACAGGAAAAACAGGTCTTTCTGTCAGGGGTGGAGATACAGGGAAAACAGGTCTTTCTCTCAGGGGTGGAGATACAGGGAAAACAGGTCTTTCTCTCAGGGGTGGAGATACAGGGAAAATAGGTATTTCTGTCTGGGGTGGAGATACAGGGAAAACAGGTCTTTCTCTCAGGGGTGGAGATACAGGGAAAACAGGTATTTCTGTCTGGGGTGGAGATACAGGGAAAACAGGGCTTTCTGTCAGGGGTGGAGATACAGGGAAAACAGGGCTTTCTCTGTTTTATTGGAATCTACTGTAATACAACCTCTTCGTCTCTCTGTTCTGAGTGCATTCCTTGGCCATACATCGCTCTCTGTTCCAGAAAACATATCTGGAGGATTTTCATTGGTTTCCTGTTGGGATTTGACCTTAGTTCCCACGAGTGTGTAAAGGGTTGAGGCTATTGACCGTTGGTGTCTTTGACCTCTCATTGACCATGCCCGGGCTGAGGGGTTGAGGGTTCTACTCACGTTGACTGTCTCTCGACCGTTGTACTTGGCTCTGATGAGGGGGCTCTGTATGATGTCCAGGTTGGTGCCGGTCACGGTCACAGGTGTGTGCCCACTGTGGTAGAGAGAGGGGAGAGAGGGAGCAGCACCACCATGGCTTGCTTGGTCACACACTCACACTTTTGATTGGCTTTTATAAATGCCCGAATGGTCCCATTTCCTGCTCCCCTGTCGTCTCACCTGAAGATGCTCCACTCAGGTTCCAGCTTGATGATAGTGGGGTCCTCCACGTACTCAAACTTCAAGTCTTTCTGGATGCGGGCCTTGTCCACTGTCACTGACACACTGACGTTTCCATATCCTTGCAGCGAGGCTTGGGAGCGACACGTGATCCACTGCCCGCCCCTCCTATGGCAGAGAGAGAGAGAGAGAAGTATTTTACCTCAATGGTCTCACCGGTCTGCCCTACTACTACCTTAAAGTACAACTATGACCTGTAACCAACTTATGCTACAATGTAGCTGACGTTATGATAATGGACTAGACTACGGAGCATCTGAATATAACAATGAAGGGGAAATGTCACCAGGTGTTCATATGAAAACTTCCCAGAATCCTTCTCCAAATCAACAATAACAACAGTAGAATCAAAGACACTTTTCTAAGTTTAGGAATGTTTGGGCTTTTTTCCTCAAGACATGTCTCTGCCAGGCAGCAGGGATCTCGTCCTTTAGCTTTATTGGGGGTTCTCATGGCGCCATCGGCACGGTCTGATTTTTATAGACGTTATTGATTAGGGATCAGGAAGTCTTTTAGAAGTCTTAATGGATTTTGACCACAGGGCCAGAGGATGACAACATGCACAGCTGATTGCCTTTCGAGTGACAGAAGATCAGACTCAGAGATAGATGTGAATAGATGTGATAGATAACCTGATTGCACAAATGTGACCCCCCCCCCCCCCTCTCTCGCTTTCTCTCTCTCTCGCTCTTTCACTCTGTACAAAAATCAATGTCCCTGGTCCACTCTTGAGTGACAAACAAATCAGACTCAGAGATAATTGTGATAGATAATGTTATTGGCCAATAATCTGATTGGCCCCTCCCGCCTGCCTACCTGTGATAGGTGCACTTCTGGTCCTTGAACATGATGGACACGTTGCTCCCGGCATCCAGGTTGCTACCGGTGATGTTGACGATGGTTCCCCCGGAGACGGGCCCTCGGCTGGGCTTCAGGCTGATCAGTCTGGTGACCTAGGGATCAAAGGTCAAGGTCAAAGATCGTCCAATCAGATGCGTCGATAA
>NW_026600417.1:50000-77500 GCF_029448725.1 Salvelinus fontinalis | reverse complement strand
GGGTCTCTTTTCATTAGCGGGATGAGCAGTTGATTAGATTTGTGTCTTTGACAAGCTAATTGACGGTTGGTGGAGTCAAATACTAAATCACTCTCTCGCTTTCTGTCTCTCTTCTCTATCTGGGGAAGGAGTGATGATTATTCATGGAGGATGTCACTGTAATGAGCAGCATCAGAATGCATTAGGGGCCGAGGGCTGGGCTGAGGGGCCTTAAAAAGCCCCCCATCATCACAGAGTGACAGTGTTATGGGTACGTGAGAGGGCTACAATATGCTTCTGTTACAGCCAGGCAAGGCATTATGCACAGACAGAACAGAGGATAAATCTATGCTAGATTCAGACCAGGACAGTAGCGGACTGGCCACCGGCCGGTGGGCTGGTCAACCTCTGGACCGTTGGGCCGCCTGCCTTATACAGTTTTTACTACTAATTAAAAAGTTGGCAGAAGGTTGAGCGACACGGGCCAACCCCCCCCTTTCCTCCAGGCCCGTTGGT
The DNA here is from genome assembly GCF_029448725.1 of Salvelinus fontinalis. Lineage (NCBI taxonomy): Eukaryota > Metazoa > Chordata > Actinopteri > Salmoniformes > Salmonidae > Salvelinus > Salvelinus fontinalis. The sequence continues at coordinate 77,005 of NW_026600417.1, read as the reverse complement.
CTATTCCAAACGAATGTCTATGCAACCCTTAGCCACGCCCCCTTTGTCTCACTCACACTCACATTGACACTGACAGCTCGAAAACGAGCTACAATAGAAAATGGAAACGCAGAGTAAAAAACGTAAGGGTGGTGCTGAAAAGTTAAGAGACAAAAGAGTCAAAAGTCTTCACTCAAATGCAAGTAAATATAAAAAACAAACCGACTTATTCGGTAGTATTAGTACTAGTACCAGTGGCACCGATGCTAACATCGAAGTGCTAGACCGGCAAGAGGAAGACGCCACAACCCGGTTAGCGGGTAAAAGAGTAGACGGAGAGGACAGCGAAGCCAAAAATAGTGCAGCCACAGCGGTAGATATGTACCTAAATGTGTTACAAATACAACATGTTAAATCAGAATTTATGAGTGAAACGCAAATACTATTGGTCAGCTACTGATGTTTAAACGTAGCAGAAAGGAAGAATTGAGGTGAAGACGTACAGTAACTGGGTGTTCAAACCAGCTAGTGGAAAAACTCACATTTAACACCTAGCAAAGCTCTGAATGCCTAGATTTTCACGGTCCTGTGGGGATTTTGTGGGAAACGGCAATCACTTGAGTATCAGTGATTTACTGTCGTATAATTTTACTTAGCTAAAATAAGCATTTTCATTTGATTCTGATTGCTTTTGCCTTGTCGTTCTAAACGCTAAATTGATTAGACATATAAAAACATTAATTAATTAAAACACGGTTCCTACCACTTCGTCTCTTACTAGACACGGTTCCTACCACTTCGCCTCTTACTAGACACGGTTCCTACCACTTCGTCTCTTACTAGACACGGTTCCTACCACTTCGTCTCTTACTAGACACGGTTCCTACCACTTCGTCTCTTACTAGACACGGTTCCTACCACTTCGCGTCTTACTAGACACGGTTCCTACCACTTCGTCTCTTACTAGACACGGTTCCTACCACTTCGCCTCTTACTAGACGGTTCCTACAACTTCGCCTCTTACTAGACACGGTTCCTACCACTTCGCCTCTTACTAGACACGGTTCCTACCACTTCGTCTCTTACTAGACACGGTTCCTACCACTTCGCCTCTTACTAGACACGGTTCCTACCACTTCGTCTCTTACTAGACACGGTTCCTACCACTTCGTCTCTTACTAGACACGGTTCCTACCACTTCGCCTCTTACTAGACACGGTTCCTACCACTTCGCCTCTTACTAGACACGGTTCCTACCACTTCGTCTCTTACTAGACACGGTTCCTACCACTTCGTCTCTTACTAGACACGGTTCCTACCACTTCGCCTCTTACTAGACACGGTTCCTACCACTTCGTCTCTTACTAGACACGGTTCCTACCACTTCGCCTCTTACTAGACACGGTTCCTACCACTTCGTCTCTTACTAGACACGGTTCCTACCACTTCGTCTCTTACTAGACACGGTTCCTACCACTTCGTCTCTTACTAGACACGGTTCCACCCACTTCGTCTCTTACTAGACACGGTTCCTACCACTTCGTCTCTTACTAGACACGGTTCCTACCACTTCGCCTCTTACTAGACACGGTTCCTACCACTTCGTCTCTTACTAGACACGGTTCCTACCACTTCGTCTCTTACTAGACACGGTTCCTACCACTTCGTCTCTTACTAGACACGGTTCCTACCACTTCGCCTCTTACTAGACACGGTTCCTACCACTTCGCCTCTTACCAGACACGGTTCCTACCACTTCGTCTCTTACTAGACACGGTTCCTACCACTTCGCCTCTTACTAGACACGGTTCCTACCACTTCATCTCTTACTAGCCACGGTTCCTACCACTTCGTCTCTTACTAGACACGGTTCCTACCACTTCGCCTCTTACTAGACACGGTTCCTACAACTTCGCCTCTTACGAGACACGGTTCCTACCACTTCGCCTCTTACTAGACACGGTTCCTACCACTTCGCCTCTTACTAGACGCGGTTCCTACCACTTCGCCTCTTTCTAGACACGGTTCCTACCACTTCGCCTCTTACTAGACACGGCTCCTACCACTTCGTCTCTTACTAGACACGGTTCCTACCACTTCGCCTCTTACTAGACACGGTTCCTACCACTTCGTCTCTTACTAGACACGGTTCCTACCATTTCGTCTCTTACTAGACACGGTTCCTACCACTTCGTCTCTTACTAGACACGGTTCCTACCACTTCGTCTCTTACTAGACACGGTTCCTACCACTTCGCCTCTTACTAGACACGGTTCCTACCACTTCGTCTCTTACTAGACACGGTTCCTACCACTTCGTCTCTTACTAGACACGGTTCCTACCACTTCGTCTCTTACTAGACACGGTTCCTACCACTTCGTCTCTTACTAGACACGGTTCCTACCACTTCGTCTCTTACTAGACACGGTTCCTACCACTTCGCCTCTTACTAGACACGGTTCCTACCACTTCGCCTCTTACTAGACACGGTTCCTACCACTTCGCCTCTTACTAGACACGGTTCCTACCACTTCGCCTCTTACTAGACAACGCATTGAAACTCATCACCATGCCAACAGACCTCTGTGAACAGCGAGTAAAGCCATACAAAAAAACATGTTGTGTTGTCATTCATTCACTTGATATGAAATACTGGGCCTGTTGCTGTGTTTTTGTAGTTTTTCAAAATTGGGACTTTATTAGTTAATTTATATAATATATTATTCATATCCAGGTTGATGACAGGCCCAGTCCAGTTTCAGTGGAAGTGAGAGTCAGAGAAGGCAAAGTTTGCCTTGATTATTTCAAGTTATAACTTCACCACACTGAGCCAGGTTACCCAGGTCACCACACTGAGCCAGGTCACCACACTGAGCCAGGTCACCACACTGAGCCAGGTCACCACACTGAGCCAGGCCACCACACTGAGCTAGGTCACCACACTGAGCCAGGTCACCACACTGAGCCAGGTCACCACACTGAGCCAGGTTACCCAGGTCACCACACTGAGCCAGGCCACCACACTGAGCCAGGTCACCACACTGAGCCAGGTCACCACACTGAGCCAGGTCACCACACTGAGCCAGGTCACCACACTGAGCCAGGCCACCACACTGAGCCAGGTCACCACACTGAGCCAGGTCACCACACTGAGCCAGGTCACCACACTGAGCCAGGTCACCACACTGAGCCAGGTCACCACACTGAGCCAGGTTACCACATTGAGCCAGGTCACCACATTGAGCCAGGTTACCACACTGAGTCAGGTTACCACATTGAGCCAGGTCACCACACCGAGCCAGGTCACCACACTGAGCCAGGTCACCACATTGAGCCAGGTCACCGCACCGAGCTGGGTTACCACACTGAGCCAGGTCACCACACTGAACCAGGTCACCACACTGAGCCAGGTTACACTGAACAGCTCAGAGCATACTAGCCCTCTTCCCTGGAGAGAGATAGAGGGGGATTTCCCCTCCTCCTCTCCCGTTCTATCATCCTCCCATCATTTCTCAGGGCCAATCCAAAGTGGCTACTCTATCCATCCTCTGTCCCTCCATCTCCAATCTCTAACCATCTGCTGTCCTCCTCCCCAGGCTGGGGATCCCCATCCATCTATCTCCATCCATCTATCCCTCATCCATCCATCCACCATCCATCCATCTATCCCCATCCATCCACCATCCACCCATCTATCTATCCTCCATCCATCCAGCCATCCATCCACCATCCATCCATCTATCCCCATCCATCCACCATCCACCCATCTATCTATCCTCCATCCATCCAGCCATCCATCCACCAATCTATCCCCATCCATCCACCATCCACCCATCTATCTATCCTCCATCCATCCAGCCATCCATCTACCATCCATCCATCTATCCCTCCATCCAGCCATCCATCTACCATCCATCCAGCCATCCATCCATCTACCATCCATCCATCTACCAGCCATCCATTCATCTACCATCCATCCATCCATCTACCATCCATCCACCCAGCCATCCATCCATCTACCATCCATCCATCTACCATCCATCCATCCAGACATCCATCTACCACCCAGCCATCCATCCATCCATCCATCCATCCATCTACCATCCATCCATCCATCCATCTACCACCCAGCCATCCAGCCTTCCATCCATCCATCCATCCATCCATCCATCCATCCATCCATCTATCTACCATCCATCCATCTACCATCTATCCACCATCCATCCATCCATCCACCATCCATCCATCCATCCATCCATCCATCTATCCCTCATCCATCCATCCAGCCATCCATCTACCATCCATCCATCCATCCATCTACCATCCATCCATCTATCCACCATCCATCCATCCATCCACCATCCATCCATCCATCCATCCATCCATCCATCCATCCATCCATTTATCCCTCATCCATCCATCCAGCCATCCATCTACCATCCATCCATCCATCCATCTACCATCCATCCATCCATCTACCATCCATCCATCCAGACATCCATCTACCACCCAGCCAGCCATCCATCCATCCATCCATCTACCATCCATCCATCTACCCCCCAGCCATCCAGCCATCCATCCATCCATCCATCCATCCATCCATCTACCATCCATCCATCTACCATCCATCCACCATCCATCCATCTATCCACCATCCATCCATCCATCCATCCATCCATCCATCCACCATCCATCCATCCATCCATCCATCCCTCATCCATCCATCCATCCATCCATCTACCATCCATCCATCCATCTATCCCTCATCCATCCATCCAGCCATCCATCTACCATCCATCCATCCAGACATCCATCTACCACCCAGCCATCCATCCATCTACCATCCATCCATCTACCATCCATCCACCATCCATCCATCTATCCACCATCCATCCATCCATCCATCCATCCATCCATCCATCTATCCCTCATCCATCCATCCAGCCATCCATCTACCATCCATCCATCCATCCATCATCCATCCACCATTCACCCACCATCCATCCATCCATCCATCCACCATCCATCCATCATCCATCAATCTACACAGGGCTAACACAGGGCTAACACAGGGCTAACACAGGGCTAACCCTGCTGGAGAACAGGAACAGTTAAACGGGTGTGTGTTCATCTGTTCTGAGGTGAGTGATAAACAGGGTGACTGGGCGCTCTTAGCCTAGCTCACTGGGTTAAACATGTGTGTGGCTGATCCCTCAGTAGCAGCCAGATGTGGAGTTCTATCAGCACTGACAGGTTGTGTGTGTAAGCAGACTAACACATTGGGATGAGCAATGAGTATTGAGCAATGAGTAATGAGTAATGACCAATGAGTAATGAGTAATGGCCAATGACCAATGACCATTGAGTATTGAGTATTGAGAATTGAGAAATGACCAATAAACAATGACCATCGAGTATTGAGAAATGACCAATGACCAATGACCAATGACCGTTTAGTATTGAGTATTGAGTAATGAGTATTGAGTATTGATTAATGAGTGTTGATTATTAAGTAATGAGTATTGAGTATTGAGTAATGAGTATTGAGTATTGAATAATGAGTATTGAGTATTGCACATAGCTGTTACTGTTACTGTCCCTAATTGAAGTCCTGCAGAAAGAAAACTATGATCAAGATGAGTCTAATCTTGTCCAAATGAGAGGTGTCTATCAGCGGCCAGAGGGCGACAGTGTGTCTTGTGTTCATAACGTATATGTCGACACCATCAGCAGTCACTCTAACGATGTGACAGTGTGTGTCCTCCCCTGGGTGACAGTGTGTGTCCTCCCCTGGGTGACAGTGTGTGTCCTCCCCTGGGTGACAGTGTGTGTCCTCCCCTGGGTGACAGTGTGTGTTCTCCCCTGGGTGACAGAGTGTGTTCTCCCCTGGGTGACAGAGTGTGTTCTCCCCTGGGTGACAGTGTGTGTTCTCCCCTGGGTGACAGAGTGTGTTCTCCCCTGGGTGACAGAGTGTGTTCTCCTCTGGGTGACAGTGTGTGTTCTCCCCTGGGTGACAGTGTGTGTTCTCCCCTGGGTGACAGAGTGTGTTCTCCCCTGGGTGACCGAGTGTGTTCTCCCCTGGGTGACAGAGTGTGTAATAATTGCTGGTGTAGTGTGTACAGTATGTGCATGTGTGTGTGTCACTTGTGTGATTCACTTGGTGGGTACTGGTGGTGTGTGTGTGTGTGTGTGTGTGTGTGTGTGTGTGTGTGTGTGTGTGTGTGTGTGTGTGTGTGTGTGTGTGTGTGTGTGTGTGTGTGTGTGTGTGTATATGTGTGTGTGTGTATGTGTGTATATGTGTGTGTGCGTGTGTGTGTGTGTGTGTGTGTGTGTGTGTGTGTGTGTGTGTGTGTGTGTGTGTGTGTGTGTGTGTATCTGCATTCTCACCTGGGTGATGCGTGGGTGTGTACACTTGCTGTTGAGTCCATTGCGCTCCAGCCACTGGCTCTCAGGGTGGGGACAGTGCTGCTTGAGGGTGCAGCGGTTCTCCCCCTTACACCATACACAGCCAAACAGGGGGTCTGCCTTCAGACACAGGCCACAGCTACCCCTCTGGGCATCACACTTGTACAGGTGAACTGATGGGGGAAGAGGGGGGGGGGGGGGGGGGGGAGTCACAGGGAGAGATCAGGTTAACAACACATCACACACATAGACTTGATATCAATCAGTCAATCAATCACATGCATTTATAAAGCCATTTGTAGATCAGAAATTGTAACAAAGTGCTTTACACCAGGCCTAGATTTAAAATGATAGCCGTCATGATGTATATTGGTAAATGTGGGTGAAAACTGTTCAGAACCGGTATACCAATCACAGTCAGCATTTTAGTATTTCCAGAACATGGACAGTATTTGAATCATATTGTGGGAAGCATCATTTGTTGATACTGTATCTCTGTCCCTTGTTCTCTGTCTCAATCCTTCTCTCTTGCTTCTGTCTCACTCCCTCTCCCTCTCCCCCATCTCCCTCTCCCTTTCCCCCTCCCTCCCCCCCGTCTCTCTCTCTCTCTCTTCCTCCCTTCCTCTCTCTCTCTCTCTCTTCCTCCCTCTCTCTTTTCCTATCTCTCACTCTCTCGCTCTCTCCTTCTCTCCTCCTCTCTCTCATTTAGCTGCTGCGACCAGAAGCTTCTTGCCTCTGCTCATCCACTAGTTTAACATTTCATCTCCATGGAAACCGGACAGGTTTTTAATTGCCATTAGATGCTTGTGTGATTTGTCCATCAAATGATGCCTCCAGAGTAGCCTTCTCCCCGGGTAGCTAATGGGAGAGAAGGAGGAGGAATTCATCTTTATCTCTCACTCTCTCTCTTTCTATTTATCTCCCTCTCTCTCCCTGTCTCTCCCTGTCTCTCCCTGCCTCTCCCTCTCTCTCCCTCTCTCCCTGTCTCTCCATGGACACAAAATGTTTCTATACATCCATTCAAATGTGAACACAAATGTGAGCGCAAATAAATCTAATTGCAAAGCCAGCGAGGTGCAGTTAATCATTGTCATTAGTGATTCTATTTGTACTGTATTGGGTTTAAACCAACTAGTACCATCATGCATGGTTTTGTCCTTGTATATATATAATATATAGTTGTAGTGGGAAGTTTACATACACCTTAGACAAATACATCTAAACTCAGTTTTTCACAATTGCTGACATTTAATCCTAGTAAAAATTCCCTCTTAGATCAGTTAGGATCACCACTTTATTTGTGTCACGACTTCCACCGAAGGTAGTTCCTCTCCCTGTTCGGGCGGCACTCGGAGGTCGGCGTCACCGGTCTACTAGCCATCACCGATCCCTTTTTCCTTTTCTGTTTGTTTTGTCTTTGGTTCTTTCACACCTGGTTTGATTTGCCTTCATTTCTGTGTGTTTAATTTACCCTGTTGCCTGCCTAGGTTTGTGTGGGATTATTTATTGTGATGTTGCTCGGTTAGGTTGTGCCCATTTTTGTTTCACGCATTTATACTGAGTGTGTATAAATTTAGGAGCTTTGTTTGTTCCTCCTTTCGTGAGTAACGGGTTTATCTGTTGTCGAGGGCATTTGATTTTTGTATTGTGCTTTACCTGTATTTGGTGGACTTGCCCATTAAAATTACGCATCTCGGACATCTCTGCTCTCCTGCGCCTGACTCCGTCACCTACCTCCTAACGCAATACTGTCACAATTTGAAGAATGTGAAATATCAGAATAATAGTAGAGAGAATTATTTATTTGTTATTTCTTTCATCACATTCCCAGTGGGTCAGAAGTTTACAAAAACTCAGTTTAACTTTGGTCAAACGTTTCAGGTAGCCTTCCACAAGCTTCCTACAATAAGTTGGGTGAATTTTGGCCCATTCCTCCTGACAGAGCAGGTGTAACTGAGTCAGGTTTGTTGGCCTCCTTGCTCGCACAGGCCTTTCAGTTCTTGCCACAAATTTTCTATAGGATTGAGGTCAGGGCTTTGTGATGGCTACTCCAATACCTTGACTTTGTTGTCCTTAAGCCATTTTGCCACAACTTTGGAGTATGCTTGGGTTCATTGTCCATTTGGAAGATCCATTTGCGACCAAGCTTTAACTTCCAGACCGATGTCTTGAGATGTTACTTCAATATATCCCCATAAATTTCCATCCTCATGATGCCATCTATTTTGTAAAGGGCACCAGTCCCTCCTGCAGAAAAGCACCCCCACAACATGATGCTGCCACCCCCGTGCTTCACGGTTGGGATGCTGTTCTTCGGATTGCAAGCCTCCCCCTTTTTCCTCCAAACATAGCGATGGTCATTATGGCCAAACAGTTCGATTTTTGTTTCATCAGACCAGAGGACATTGCTCCAAAAAGTACGATCTATTTTCCCATGTGCAGTTGCAAACCGTAGTCTGGCTTTTTTATGACGGTGTTGAAGCAGTGGCTTCTTCCTTTCTAAGGGGTCATTCAGGTTATGTCGATATAGGACTCGTTTTACTGTGGATATAGATACTTTTGTGCCTGTTTCCTCCAGCATCTTCACAAGGTCCTTTGCTGTTGTTCTGGGATTGATTTGCACTTTTCATACCAAAGTACGTTCATCTCTAGGAGACAGACCGCGTCCCCTTCATGAGTGGTATGATGGCTGCGTGGTCCCATGGTGTTTATACTTGCGTACTATTGTTTGTACAGATGAACGTGGTACCTTCAGGTGTTTGGAAATTGCTCCCAAGGATGAACCAGATGTCCTAACCGACTTGCCAAAACTATAGTTTGTTAACAAGAAGCTTGTGGAGTGGTTGAAAAATGAGTTTTAATGACTCCAACCTAAGTGTATGTAAACTTCCGACTTCAACTGTATATCTCTATTTTCTTTATCGCTTTGGTATTATTTTCACAAGTATATGTTCAAATTTCACAACTCTTCGTACAAAACTCAAAACAGATCATCAAAAAGGCTGTTTGTTCAAAACTTAAAGTACATTTTCATTTGAATAAGTACAACACACAAAATCAGTAACTTTTTCACCAAACCTAATCAGTGTAGAAATACCTTTCATAGAAAGAAATTGCCGTTGACAATGCAATGCTCAATATACCTTTCATTTGATTATCTTCTCATTATTTTGTTTAAATACATTTGACCATGACTTAATTCAGTGTTTAATGGTTAATCACTTAACCGTTTGGTAAACCTATAAATTTAAACTGGTTTATCTACTCTATATTGATTTTGAAAACAACAGAAAGAAAATGTGTTTGTAAAGTATAAACATCTAAAATACATGTATCATACATGATAACCATACATAATGACTAGACATAGTGATAACCACAATTGGTCACCATATAATAGGGTGTGTGTGAACACTTGATATTTCTTTCAACATGGAGCAGATAGACAGCAAGGGAGAAGAAGAAATCAAAGAGCTCGTGGACAAGGGGCCCGACAGAGAGTTGGGCATGTGCCTCATCAAGGAGGTCGTGGACAAGGGGCCCGACAGAGAGTTGGGCATGTGCCTCATCAAGGAGGTCGTGGACAAGGGGCCCGACAGAGAGTTGGGCATGTGCCTCATCAAGGAGCTCGTGGACAAGGGGCCCGATAGAGAGTTGGGCATGTGCCTCATCAAGGAGGTCGTGGACAAGGGGCCCGACAGAGAGTTGGGCATGTGCCTCATCAAGGAGGTCGTGGACAAGGGGCCCGACAGAGAGTTGGGCATGTGCTTCATCAAGGAGGTCGTGGACAAGGGGCCCGACAGAGAGTTGGGCATGTGCCTCATCAAGGAGCTCGTGGACAAGGGGCCCGACAGAGAGTTGGGCATGTGCCTCATCAAGGAGGTCGTGGACAAGGGGCCCGACAGAGAGTTGGGCATGTGCCTCATCAAGGAGGTCGTGGACAAGGGGCCCGACAGAGAGTTGGGCATGTGCCTCATCAAGGAGGTTGTGGACAAGGGGCCCGACAGAGAGTTGGGCATGTGCCTCATCAAGGAGGTCGTGGACAAGGGGCCCGACAGAGAGTTGGGCATGTGCCTCATCAAGGAGCTCGTGGACAAGGGGCCCGATAGAGAGTTGGGCATGTGCCTCATCAAGGAGGTCGTGGACAAGGGGCCCGACAGAGAGTTGGGCATGTGCCTCATCAAGGAGGTCGTGGACAAGGGGCCCGACAGAGAGTTGGGCATGTGCTTCATCAAGGAGGTCGTGGACAAGGGGCCCGACAGAGAGTTGGGCATGTGCCTCATCAAGGAGCTCGTGGACAAGGGGCCCGACAGAGAGTTGGGCATGTGCCTCATCAAGGAGGTCGTGGACAAGGGGCCCGACAGAGAGTTGGGCATGTGCCTCATCAAGGAGGTCGTGGACAAGGGGCCCGACAGAGAGTTGGGCATGTGCCTCATCAAGGAGCTCGTGGACAAGGGGCCCGACAGAGAGTTGGGCATGTGCCTCATCAAGGAGCTCGTGGACAAGGGGCCCGACAGAGAGTTGGGCATGTGCCTCATCAAGGAGCTCGTGGACAAGGGGCCCGACAGAGAGTTGGGCATGTGCCTCATCAAGGAGGTCAAAGAGGTGGACATCAGAGAGAGGGAGGCAGACGGCAGGGAAGTGTTGTGTCTAATGAAGTCCGGACGACCGTTGTTGGCCATGTGGTAAACAGATGTCTTACCATGGCAGAGGTTGACAGCTTAGTTCACCCCAACCTGAAAAGTCAACTGTCAATTCTATCATGAGAACATATCATATCATCAATTCTATCATGAGAACATATCATATCATCAATTCTATCATGAGAACATATCACATCATCAATTCTATCATGAGAACATTTTACCAAGAAAAGAGGTAAGTCTGCAGGATATGCACTATGCCTTACCATTACATTTACAGTCAATTACATATTGCAATGCATGTCAATTCACAACACATGTCAATTCACAACACATGCTCCACTATTGTTCCAGTATGATCTATTGACAGTAAACTCTGTTCTACTGTCAGACAGAAGACCCCATGGTGGTGGCCGTGTGTTGACCAACTAGCAGTAGTGGGCCGTGGTAGAAATGGTGAGGACCAGGAACTATATATGGCTGTCCGAAATAAAGCAGGCCATTGAGGAGAACGATGACACCTTTGCCAATGTGGCATCCATCAGCCAACCAATAATCATTCACCTTTTGAAGAGGCTCCAGGTATCTATGAAACACATTTACCTGGTGCCTTTTGAAGAGGCTCCAGGTATCTATGAAACACATTTACCTGGTGCCTTTTGAAGAGGCTCCAGGTATCTATGAAACACATTTACCTGGTGCCTTTTGAAGAGGCTCCAGGTATCTATGAAACACATTTACCTGGTGCCTTTTGAAGAGGCTCCAGGTATCTATGAAACACATTTACCTGGTGCCTTTTGAAGAGGCTCCAGGTATCTATGAAACACATTTACCTGGTGCCTTTTGAAGAGGCTCCAGGTATCTATGAAACACATTTACCTGGTGCCTTTTGAAGAGGCTCCAGGTATCTATGAAACACATTTACCTGGTGCCTTTTGAAGAGGCTCCAGGTATCTATGAAACACATTTACCTGGTGCCTTTGGAGAGGCTCCAGGTATCTATGAAACACATTTACCTGGTGCCTTTTGAAGAGTCTCCAGGTATCCATGAAACACATTTACCTGGTGCCTTTTGAAGAGGCTCCAGGTATCTATGAAACACATTTACCTGGTGCCTTTTGAAGAGGCTCCAGGTATCTATGAAACACATTTACCTGGTGCCTTTGGAGAGGCTCCAGGTATCTATGAAACACATTTACCTGGTGCCTTTTGAAGAGGCTCCAGGTATCTATGAAACACATTTACCTGGTGCCTTTTGAAGAGGCTCCAGGTATCTATGAAACACATTTACCTGGTGCTTTTGGAGAGAAACAACGACTGGGTGAAACAACTGCGGGCCGAGTATGTTCAGGTACAGCACTATATACTGTATTACTGTTACTATTAATGTACATGCTACTTCACAATATCATATTGGAACTATAAAAATACTATAAAAATAACTAACCCAAATATATGTTTAGACGGTGATGGTGCTTAATGCTGCTGTGAACCATCACAAGTATATCTTTGTTGATGAAGCGGGCTTCAACCTGGCCAAAACTTGCCGCCATGAGCGGAACCTCATCGGCCAACGGGTGACCGTCCAAGTGCCTGGACAACGTGGGGAAACAACTCCATGTGCGCAGCTATCTCTGAAGATGGTGTGGAGGACGTAGGCAGTTACTAGGATCCTGCCACGCTGCACACCTCATTGTGTTTCTCAATGAAATTGAAGGGGTCACCTATGTCATTGTGTGGGACAATGTCAGGTTCCAACATGCAGAGGTGGTTCAGGCAGGGTTTCGGGCCCATCCTCGATTCGTTACCCTATACCAGCCCCCATGCTCTCCTTTCAACCCTAATGAGGATATTTAGTTCCGCATGGAGGTGGGCGATCAACATCCCCATAAGCGTGCCACCCTCCTTCTGGCCATGGATGAGGCATGCAGATACATCAACGGAGACAAATGTCAGGCTTGGAATCACCAGCCCAATAGGTATTTCCCGCGGTGCATGAACAATGAGGACATTCACTGTGATGTGGATGAGAGTTTATGGCCAAATGCTCAAAAGGGAAAAGGAACAGGACAGGCTTGATGCAAATTATTGCGTGCTAAACATTATGTTTAATTTTCATTCATTTAAGTTGTTTCATTTAATGTCTTACATGTGATTACAGACAGTACACCTGCAATTATATCTGAAAAATAACATGTTTTTTTGCATGAATGATTGTAGAGGATGTCTTCATTGATCACACCTTTGATTACACATTGAATTTATATTATGGAAATTATAGATTTTCGGTCAATTTTGTTGGGTAATATAAGTGTATTGCCTAATGTTAAAACTACTAAATTGAAAATATATAATTATGTTGTTTTGGTGATTAAACCAACGTTCTCATTACATTTGACAATAAACGTATATGTTGGTTGTGTGGTGAGATGTTTACAATCCAAATGAACGCACCCTGACAGGTTTTGAATGAACAACTGGCTGCCTTACACACGTGACCAGTTTAGAGTTTTGTACTAAGAGTTGTGAAAATAGAACCAAAGTGATAACAAAAGACTGTATTAACCATTACTAGATAGATAGATAGTCACTGTTAGTATAGCATATTGAATGTTCTCTTTCAGTGTATTCGAATGTGGTCTGTGGTAATATGCTGCTGGGCGGAGGGAAACAACTGACAGAGGAAGGTGTGAAGCTAACAAGCACCACAGTGAAAGGTGTGAAGCTAACAAGCACCACAGAGGAAGGTGTGAAGCTAACAAGCACCACAGAGAAAGGCGTGAAGCTAACAAGCACCACAGAGAATGGTGTGAAGCTAACAAGCACCACAGAGAAAGGCGTGAAGCTAACAAGCACCACAGAGAAAGGTGTGAAGCTAACAAGCACCACAGATAATGATGTGAAGCTAACAAGCACCACAGAGAAAGGCGTGATGCTAACAAGCACCACAGAGAAAGGTGTGAAGCTAACAAGCACCACAGAGAAAGGCGTGAAGCTAACAAGCACCACAGAGAAAGGCGTGAAGCTAACAAGCACCACAGAGAAAGGCGTGAAGCTAACAAGCACCACAGAGGAAGTTGTGAAGCTAACAAGCACCACAGAGAAAGGCGTGAAGCTAACAAGCACCACAGAGAAAGGTGTGAAGCTAACAAGCACCACACAGAAAGGCGTGAAGCTAACAACCACCACAGATAATGATGTGAAGCTAACAAGCACCACAGAGAAAGGTGTGAAGCTAACAAGCACCACAGAGAAAGGTGTGAAGCTAACAAGCACCACAGAGAATGGTGTGAAGCTAACAAGCACCACAGAGAAAGGCGAGAAGCTAACAAGCACCACAGAGAAAGGTGTGAAGCTAACAAGCACCACAGATAATGGTGTGAAGCTAACAAGCACCACAGATAATGGTGTGAAGCTAACAAGCACCACAGATAATGGTGTGAAGCTAACAAGCACCACAGAGAATGATGTGAAGCTAACAAACACCACAGAGAAAGGCATGAAGCTAACAAGCACCACAGAGGAAGGCGTGAAGCTAACAAGCACCACAGAGAATGGTGTGAAGCTAACAAGCACCACAGAGAAAGGCGTGAAGCTAACAAGCACCACAGAGAAAGGTGTGAAGCTAACAAGCACCACAGATAATGATGTGAAGCTAACAAGCACCACAGAGAAAGGCGTGATGCTAACAAGCACCACAGAGAAAGGTGTGAAGCTAACAAGCACCACAGAGAAAGGCGTGAAGCTAACAAGCACCACAGAGAAAGGCGTGAAGCTAACAAGCACCACAGAGAAAGGCGTGAAGCTAACAAGCACCACAGAGGAAGTTGTGAAGCTAACAAGCACCACAGAGAAAGACGTGAAGCTAACAAGCACCACAGAGAAAGGTGTGAAGCTAACAAGCACAACACAGAAAGGCGTGAAGCTAACAACCACCACAGATAATGATGTGAAGCTAACAAGCACCACAGAGAAAGGTGTGAAGCTAACAAGCACCACAGAGAAAGGTGTGAAGCTAACAAGCACCACAGAGAATGGTGTGAAGCTAACAAGCACCACAGAGAAAGGCGAGAAGCTAACAAGCACCACAGAGAAAGGTGTGAAGCTAACAAGCACCACAGATAATGGTGTGAAGCTAACAAGCACCACAGATAATGGTGTGAAGCTAACAAGCACCACAGAGAATGATGTGAAGCTAACAAACACCACAGAGAAAGGCGTGAAGCTAACAAGCACCACAGAGGAAGGCGTGAAGCTAACAAGCACCACAGAGAAAGGCATGATGCTAACAAGCACCACAGAGGAAGGTGTGAAGCTAACAAGCACCACAGAGGAAGGTTTGAAGCTAACAAGCACCACAGATAAAGGCGTGAAGCTAACAAGCACCACAGATAATGGTGTGAAGCTAACAAGCACCACAGAGAATGGTGTGAAGCTAACAAACACCACAGAGAAAGGCGTGAAGCTAACAAGCACCACAGAGGAAGGTGTGAAGTTAACAAGCACCACAGAGAATGGTGTGAAGCTAACAAGCACCGCAGAGAAAGGCGTGAAGCTAACAAGCACCACAGAGAAAGGCATGATGCTAACAAGCACCACAGAGAAAGGTGTGAAGCTAACAAGCACCACAGAGAAAGGTGTGAAGCTAACAAGCACCACAGAGGAAGATGTGAAGCTAACAAGCACCACAGAGGAAGATGTAAAGCTAACAAGCACCACAGAGGAAGTTGTGAAGCTAACAAGCACCACAGAGGAAGTTGTGAAGCTAACAAGCACCACAGAGAAAGGCGTGAAGCTAACAAGCACCACAGAGGAAGTTGTGAAGCTAACAAGCACCGCAGAGGAAGTTATGAAGCTAACAAGCACCACAGAGGAAGGTGTGAAGCTAACAAGCACCACAGAGGAAGTTGTGAAGCTAACAAGCACCACAGAGTAAGTTGTGAAGCTAACATGCACCACAGAGGAAGGTTTGAAGCTAACAAGCACCACAGAGGAAGGTGTAAAGCTAACAAGCACCACAGATGAAGTTGTGAAGCTAACAAGCATCACAGAGAAAGGGAGACGAGAGAGAGAGGGAGGGAGAGAGAGAGAGAGGGAGGGAGAGAAACAGAGAGAGAGAGAGGAGAGAGAGGAATGAGAGATGGAGAGAGAGCGAGGGGGAGAGAGAGAGAGAGGGAGGAAAGAGATGTCGACTGGAGAGATGGAAAAAGGAAAGAGGACGTGGCAAGACGAGCGGTGTGAAGCTAACGAGGTGAACAGAAGGAGGGAAAAGGGAGGAAGAGAGAGAGCAGAGGGAAATTAGGTGTGAGAGATGGAGAATAAGGGAGAGAAAGGGAGATGAGAGAAGAGGCAAAGTTATAACCAGACGCTGCCGCCCACCGCAGCAAAGTAATGCCACTTCTGTGTCTGTGCCGGTGTCAGGGGGATGGATACTGCCGCAACTGCCCGCCTGTTGCCATGGAGACCGGCTACACAGGCAACGGCGGTGATCGGGTGGGGTGTGTGTGGATGTGTGTGTGTGGGTGTGAGGGGGGGGGTTCCTGACCTTTATTGTCGGCGGGGTTGTCGATGCTGAAGTCTCCGTTCCAGATGACCGTCAGGTCCACAGGGAGGCTGCTCATCTCCATCCCATCATATGAGTACTGTTGTCGCCATGGGGACCCAGAGAGGGGGAGATAGGGGGGTGAGATGGAGAGAAAGGAGGAGAGAGAGAACGAGGAGAGAGAGAACGAGGAGCGAGAGTAAAGGGGAGAGAGAGAGAGCACCAGAGAGAGAGAGAGAGAGGGGGGGGGGGGGGTAGAGGAAAAGGCATTTGAAGAGCAGAAGTACTGTAAACACTCAAGCCAGGTAGAGTACATCTTCACAGACAACTACGTATCAAAGCTAGTCAGAGTGTTTGAGACTCTCCCATTCAACAGTAGCATATCATATTAGCATATCATTCAGCATAGAAACCCTTTCATTGAGAGTCTTTCATTTCATACCAACCATTGTTCCAGAACGGAATGACACATAATAGTATTGCTGAGGGAAGCTGGAATTTAGAGAGGGCATTTAAACTCATCAAAGGCTCTGTGCACATGTACAATGAGAGACATATCCTTGGGCATGGAGGACTGGTTCCAGAGAGTGTACTGTAGGTACTAGCTCAATAGTACTGATTACTAGAAATGAGGAACCTGTATTGAGATTCTACAGTCACTGGCTCTCCAGACAGACC
This sequence comes from Salvelinus fontinalis, assembly GCF_029448725.1. Taxonomy (NCBI): domain Eukaryota; kingdom Metazoa; phylum Chordata; class Actinopteri; order Salmoniformes; family Salmonidae; genus Salvelinus; species Salvelinus fontinalis. Next base: position 59,758 of record NW_026600417.1, on the reverse strand, counting down.
TGAGATAGAGTTGTGCATCTTCTCACTTTCACAAATAACTTCAAATATGTCTCTGACCAACTCTCTCGCTATCTCTCTCCGAATGATCCGCTTGACCGTAAGCAATCAGGCTTCAAGACGGGTCACTCAAATGCGACTGCTCTTCTCTGTGTCATGGAGGCACTCCGTCCTGCCAAAGCTGACTCTCTCTCCTCTGTTCTCATCCTCCTAGATGTATCCTCTGCCTTCGACACCGTGCACCATCAGATCCTCCTCTCCAGCCTCTCAGGGCTGGGCATCTCAGGCTCTATCAGATCCTCCTCTCCAACCTCTCAGGGCTGGGCATCTCAGGCTCTATCAGATCCTCCTAGCCAGCCTCCCAGGGCTGGGTGTCTCAGGCTCTATCAGATCCTCCTCTCCAGCCTCTCAGGGCTGGGAGTCTCAAGCTCTCTTGGATTGCATCCTAGTTGGCAGGCCGCTCCTACCAGGTGACGTGGAGAGGCTCTGCACCACATACTCTCACTACTGGTGTCCCATAGGGCATGGTTCTAGGCCCTCTCCTCTTCTCTCTATAGCCCAAGTCACTGGGCTCTGTCATATCCTCACATGGTCTCTTCTATCATTGCTATGCGGATGACACTCAACTACTTTTCTCCTTCCCCCCCTTCTTCACCCAGGTGGTGACACGCATCTCTGCGTGCCTGGTAGATATCTCAGCTTGGATGTCGGCCCACCACTTCAAGCTCAACCTCAACAAGACAGAGCTGCTCTTCATCCCACGGAAGGCCTCTCCGCTCTTCTCCATCACGGTTGACAACTCCACGGTGTCCCCCTCCCAGAGTGCAAATAACCTTGGCATGACCCTGGACAACACCCTGTCATTCACTGCAAACAACAAAGCAGTGACTCGCTCCTGCAGGTCGTGCTCCTCAACATCCGTAGAGTACGGGCCTACCTCACAGAGTACGAGTCATCTCCCGTCTGGACTACCGCAACTGTTGGCTGGGCTCCCCGGTGGTGCCATCAAACCCCTGCAATTTATCCAGAATACTGCAGCCTGCCTGGTGTTCAACCTTCCCATGTTCTCCCACGTCACCCCACTTCTCTGCACACTCCACTGGCTTCCAGTCGAAGCTCACATCCACTACAAGACCAGCAGCAAGAGGAACTGCCCCTCCCTGCCGAAATATATATATTTTGTGAACTAACATTTTGCTTATAGCTACTGTGTTACACTACATGACTGAAAGTATGTGGACATCTGCTCGTCGAACATCTCATTCCAAAATCATGGGCATTAATATGGAGTTGGTCCCTCCTTTACTGCTATATTAGCCTCCACTCTTTGGGGAAGGCTTTCCACTAGATGTTGGAACATTGCTGCGGGGACTTGCTTCCATTCAGCCACAAGAACATTAGTGAAGTCGGGCACTGATGTTGGGCGAGTAGGCCTGGCTAGCAGTCGGCGTTCCAATTCATCTCAAAGGTGTTCGATGGGATTGAAGTCAGAGCTCTGTGCAGGCTAGTCAAATTCTTCCACAGCGATCTCGACAAACCATTTCCGTATGGACCTCACTTTGTGCACGGGAGCAAGGGCCTTCCCCAAACTGTTGCCACAAAGTTGGAAGCACAAACTCGTCTAGAATGTCATTGTATGTTGTAGCATTAAGATTTCCCTTCACTGGAACTAAAACAGCCCCAGACCATTATACCTCCTCCACCAAACTTTACAGTTGGCACTATGCCTTCGGACAGGTAGCGTTCTCCTGGCATCCGCCAAATCTATATTAATCCATCGGACTGGCAGATGGTGAAGTGTGATTCATGCTCAGCCATGGAAACCCATTTCATGAAGCTCCCGATGAACAGAGCTTGTGCTGACGTTGCTTCCAGAGTCAGTTTGGAACTCGGGAGTGAGTGTTGCAACTGAGGACAGACGATTTTTACTCGCTACGCGTTTCAGCACTCGGCAGTCCCGTTCTGTGAGCTTGTGTGGCCTACCACTTTCTGGCTGAGCTGTTGTTGCTCCTAGACGTTTCCACTTTACAATAACAACACAGCAACTGATTTGTTGGAAAGGTAGCATCCTATGATGGTGCCACGTTGAAAATCACTGAGCTCTTCAGTAAGGCCATTCTACTGCCAATGTTTGTCTATGGAAATGGCATGGTTGTGTGCTCGATTTTATATGAAATAGCCAAATTCCCTAGTTTGAAGGTCCACATACTTTTGTATATTTAGTGCATGTGGTTGTACCACCTAGCTATCTTAAGATGAGTGCACTAACTTTATGTCGCTTAGTGACTAAAAGATCAATGTAAATATCAAATACATTCCTTCCAATATGCTTTATATCCACAATTTCCATTCATTGTGTACACCTAAACACACATACACAAACTTCCCTATTCATCCCGTTGAATAAGGGAGTCTGACAACTTTACACCCCTCCAACACACCATCACCCCCGATACTCACCGAGGTGTTCTGGCACTGAACACAGCTGCTGTTGAAGCGGAGAGCGGGCACCCGCTGCTCCACGCCCTGGATGGTGAGCAGACACTCATAGCCCCTCTGTCCTGACTGTGGCTGGGGAAGGTTCTTGGCCCGCAGGGTGATGGGCTTCACCACGTTGACCGGCACCAGGATACGCTCGGTGGGCAGCAGCTGGGGACACTCCTGTAAAAGCCACAGGGAGAGCTGGTCAGGAGGACCAAAACCACAGGAGCCAGACGTCAACAGTGTGTTACTCCCAATACACACTTGTTTCACACTGTGGATTTGGCATAGTTTACTTTACTCGTGGTTGTCAAGAGAGAAAACGTAAAAAAGAAGTATTGACTATGTTATGATATTTTGGGGTATACTTTGAGGTCAACATCATACCGTATCGGCCATTCTAGGACAATAGTGAACCTACGTCCGAGTAGGGTTCAACTCTGTAGAAATCACCCTACAGGCCCAAGTCACTCCTCACATCTACATGGTTAATACAGATACCATATCTAACTGTGAAACAACATTATAAATGGTAGAAATTATGAATGTGTTTTGGCGACTATGGTTGGGTTTGGTTGGGTAGTTATCTCTGGTAGAGTTAGTGTTGGTTACCTCTAGTGGTTGGGTAGTTATATCTGGTAGAGTTAGTGTTGGTTACCTCTAGTGGTTGGGTAGTTATATCTGGTAGAGTTAGTGTTGGTTGTCTCTAGTGGTTGGGTAGTTATATCTGGTAGAGGTAGTGTTGGTAGTGGTTGGGTAGTTATATCTGGTAGAGGTAGTGTTGGTTACCTCTAGTGGTTGGGTAGTTATATCTGGTAGAGGTAGTGTTGGTTGTCTCTAGTGGTTGGGTAGTTATATCTGGTAGAGGTAGTGTTGGTTGTCTCTAGTGGTTGGGTAGTTATATCTGGTAGAGTTAGTGTTGGTTACCTCTAGTGGTTGGGTAGTTATATCTGGTAGAGTTAGTGTTGGTTACCTCTAGTGGTTGGGTAGTTATATCTGGTAGAGGTAGTGTTGGTTACCTCTAGTGGTTGGGTAGTTATATCTGGTAGAGGTAGTGTTGGTTACCTCTAGTGGTTGGGTAGTTATATCTGGTAGAGGTAGTGTTGGTTGAATCTAGTGGTTGGGTAGTTATATCTGTTAGAGGTAGTGTTGGTTACCTCTAGTGGTTGAGTAGTTATATCTGGTAGAGGTAGTGTTGGTTACCTCTAGTGGTTGGGTAGTTATATCTGGTAGAGTTAGTGTTGGTTGTCTCTAGTGGTTGGGTAGTTATATCTGGTAGAGTTAGTGGTGGTTGTCTCTAGTGGTTGGGTAGTTATATCTGGTAGAGATAGTGTTGGTTACCTCTAGTGGTTGGGTAGTTATATCTGGTAGAGTTAGTGTTGGTTGTCTCTAGTGGTTGGGTAGTTATATCTGGTAGAGTTAGTGTTGGTTACCTCTAGTGGTTGGGTAGTTATATCTGGTAGAGGTAGTGTTGGTTGTCTCTAGTGGTTGGGTAGTTATATCTGGCAGAGTTAGTGTTGGTTACCTCTAGTGGTTAGGTAGTTATATCTGGTAGAGTTAGTGTTGGTTGTCTCTAGTGGTTTCTTTAGTTATATCTGGTAGAGTTAGTGTTGGTTACCTCTAGTGGTTGGGTAGTTATATCTGGTAGAGGTAGTGTTGGTTGTCTCTAGTGGTTGGGTAGTTATATCTGGTAGAGATAGTGTTGGTTACCTCTAGTGGTTGGGTAGTTATATCTGGTAGAGGTAGTGTTGGTTGTCTCTAGTGGTTGGGTAGTTATATCTGGTAGAGTTAGTGTTGGTTACCTCTAGTGGTTGGGTAGTTATATCTGGTAGAGTTAGTGTTGGTTACCTCTAGTGGTTGGGTAGTTATATCTGGTAGAGTTAGTGTTGGTTACCTCTAGTGGTTGGGTAGTTATATCTGGTAGAGTTAGTGTTGGTTGTATCTAGTGGCTGGGTAGTTATATCTGGTAGAGGTAGTGTTGGTTACCTCTAGTGGTTGGGTAGTTATATCTGGTAGAGTTAGTGTTGGTTGTATCTAGTGGTTGGGTAGTTATATCTGGTAGAGTTAGTGTTGGTTGTATCTAGTGGTTGGGTAGTTATATCTGGTAGAGTTAGTGTTGGTTACCTCTAGTGGTTGGGTAGTTATATCTGGTAGAGGTAGTGTTGGTTGTCTCTAGTGGTTAGGTAGTTATATCTGGTAGAGGTAGTGTTGGTTGTCTCTAGTGGTTGGGTAGTTATATCTGGTAGAGGTAGTGTTGGTTACCTCTAGTGGTTGGGTAGTTATATCTGGTAGAGTTAGTGTTGGTTACCTCTAGTGGTTGGGTAGTTATATCTGGTAGAGTTAGTGTTGGTTACCTCTAGTGGTTGGGTAGTTATATCTGGTAGAGTTAGTGTTGGTTACCTCTAGTGGTTGGATAGTTATATCTGGTAGAGTTAGTGTTGGTTACCTCTAGTGGTTGGGTAGTTATATCTGGTAGAGGTAGTGTTGGTAGTGGTTGGGTAGTTATATCTGGTAGAGGTAGTGTTGGTTACCTCTAGTGGTTGGGTAGTTATATCTGGTAGAGTTAGTGTTGGTTACCTCTAGTGGTTGGGTAGTTATATCTGGTAGAGTTAGTGTTGGTTACCTCTAGTGGTTGGGTAGTTATATCTGGTAGAGGTAGTGTTGGTAGTGGTTGGGTAGTTATATCTGGTAGAGTTAGTGTTGGTTGTCTCTAGTGGTTGGGTAGTTATATCTGGTAGAGTTAGTGTTGGTTACCTCTAGTGGTTGGGTAGTTATATCTGGTAGAGGTAGTGTTGGTTACCTCTAGTGGTTGGGTAGTTATATCTGGTAGAGGTAGTGTTGGTTGTATCTAGTGGTTGGGTAGATATATCTGGTTGAGTTAGTGTTGGTTACCTCTAGTGGTTGGGTAGTTATATCTGGTAGAGTTAGTGTTGGTTACCTCTAGTGGTTGGGTAGTTATATCTGGTAGAGGTAGTGTTGGTAGTGGTTGGGTAGTTATATCTGGTAGAGGTAGTGTTGGTTACCTCTAGTGGTTGGGTAGTTATATCTGGTAGAGGTAGTGTTGGTTGTCTCTAGTGGTTGGGTAGTTATATCTGGTAGAGTTAGTGTTGGTTGTCTCTAGTGGTTGGGTAGTTATATCTGGTAGAGTTAGTGTTGGTTACCTCTAGTGGTTGGGTAGTTATATCTGGTAGAGGTAGTGTTGGTTGTCTCTAGTGGTTGGGTAGTTATATTTGGTAGAGGTAGTGTTGGTTACCTCTAGTGGTTGGGTAGTTATATCTGGTAGAGTTAGTGTTGGTTACCTCTAGTGGTTGGGTAGTTATATCTGGTAGAGGTAGTGTTGGTTGTCTCTAGTGGTTGGGTAGTTATATCTGGTAGAGTTAGTGTTGGTTACCTCTAGTGGTTGGGTAGTTATATCTGGTAGAGGTAGTGTTGGTTACCTCTAGTGGTTGGGTAGTTATATCTGGTAGAGTTAGTGTTGGTTACCTCTAGTGGTTGGGTAGTTATACCTGGTAGAGGTAGTGTTGGTAGTGGTTGGGTAGTTATATCTGGTAGAGGTAGTGTTGGTTGTCTCTAGTGGTTGGATAGTTATATCTGGTAGAGTTAGTGTTGGTTACCTCTAGTGGTTGGGTAGTTATATCTGGTAGAGTTAGTGTTGGTTGTCTCTAGTGGTTGGGTAGTTATATCTGGTAGAGTTAGTGTTGGTTACCTCTAGTGGTTGGGTAGTTATATCTGGTAGAGGTAGTGTTGGTTGTCTCTAGTGGTTGGGTAGTTATATTTGGTAGAGGTAGTGTTGGTTACCTCTAGTGGTTGGGTAGTTATATCTGGTAGAGTTAGTGTTGGTTACCTCTAGTGGTTGGGTAGTTATATCTGGTAGAGGTAGTGTTGGTTGTCTCTAGTGGTTGGGTAGTTATATCTGGTAGAGGTAGTGTTGGTTACCTCTAGTGGTTGGGTAGTTATATCTGGTAGAGGTAGTGTTGGTTACCTCTAGTGGTTGGGTAGTTATATCTGGTAGAGTTAGTGTTGGTTACCTCTAGTGGTTGGGTAGTTATATCTGGTAGAGGTAGTGTTGGTTGTCTCTAGTGGTTGGGTAGTTATATCTGGTAGAGGTAGTGTTGGTTACCTCTAGTGGTTGGGTAGTTATATCTGGTAGAGGTAGTGTTGGTTACCTCTAGTGGTTGGGTAGTTATATCTGGTAGAGTTAGTGTTGGTTACCTCTAGTGGTTGGGTAGTTATATCTGGTAGAGTTAGTGTTGGTTACCTCTAGTGGTTTGGTAGTTATATCTGGTAGAGTTAGTGTTGGTTACCTCTAGTGGTTGGATAGTTATATCTGGTAGAGTTAGTGTTGGTTACCTCTAGTGGTTGGGTAGTTATATCTGGTAGAGGTAGTGTTGGTAGTGGTTGGGTAGTTATATCTGGTAGAGGTAGTGTTGGTTACCTCTAGTGGTTGGGTAGTTATATCTGGTAGAGTTAGTGTTGGTTACCTCTAGTGGTTGGGTAGTTATATCTGGTAGAGTTAGTGTTGGTTACCTCTAGTGGTTGGGTAGTTATATCTGGTAGAGGTAGTGTTGGTAGTGGTTGGGTAGTTATATCTGGTAGAGTTAGTGTTGGTTGTCTCTAGTGGTTGGGTAGTTATATCTGGTAGAGTTAGTGTTGGTTACCTCTAGTGGTTGGGTAGTTATATCTGGTAGAGGTAGTGTTGGTTACCTCTAGTGGTTGGGTAGTTATATCTGGTAGAGGTAGTGTTGGTTGTATCTAGTGGTTGGGTAGATATATCTGGTTGAGTTAGTGTTGGTTACCTCTAGTGGTTGGGTAGTTATATCTGGTAGAGTTAGTGTTGGTTACCTCTAGTGGTTGGGTAGTTATATCTGGTAGAGGTAGTGTTGGTAGTGGTTGGGTAGTTATATCTGGTAGAGGTAGTGTTGGTTACCTCTAGTGGTTGGGTAGTTATATCTGGTAGAGGTAGTGTTGGTTGTCTCTAGTGGTTGGGTAGTTATATCTGGTAGAGTTAGTGTTGGTTGTCTCTAGTGGTTGGGTAGTTATATCTGGTAGAGTTAGTGTTGGTTACCTCTAGTGGTTGGGTAGTTATATCTGGTAGAGGTAGTGTTGGTTGTCTCTAGTGGTTGGGTAGTTATATTTGGTAGAGGTAGTGTTGGTTACCTCTAGTGGTTGGGTAGTTATATCTGGTAGAGTTAGTGTTGGTTACCTCTAGTGGTTGGGTAGTTATATCTGGTAGAGGTAGTGTTGGTTGTCTCTAGTGGTTGGGTAGTTATATCTGGTAGAGTTAGTGTTGGTTACCTCTAGTGGTTGGGTAGTTATATCTGGTAGAGGTAGTGTTGGTTACCTCTAGTGGTTGGGTAGTTATATCTGGTAGAGTTAGTGTTGGTTACCTCTAGTGGTTGGGTAGTTATACCTGGTAGAGGTAGTGTTGGTAGTGGTTGGGTAGTTATATCTGGTAGAGGTAGTGTTGGTTGTCTCTAGTGGTTGGATAGTTATATCTGGTAGAGTTAGTGTTGGTTACCTCTAGTGGTTGGGTAGTTATATCTGGTAGAGTTAGTGTTGGTTGTCTCTAGTGGTTGGGTAGTTATATCTGGTAGAGTTAGTGTTGGTTACCTCTAGTGGTTGGGTAGTTATATCTGGTAGAGGTAGTGTTGGTTGTCTCTAGTGGTTGGGTAGTTATATTTGGTAGAGGTAGTGTTGGTTACCTCTAGTGGTTGGGTAGTTATATCTGGTAGAGTTAGTGTTGGTTACCTCTAGTGGTTGGGTAGTTATATCTGGTAGAGGTAGTGTTGGTTGTCTCTAGTGGTTGGGTAGTTATATCTGGTAGAGGTAGTGTTGGTTACCTCTAGTGGTTGGGTAGTTATATCTGGTAGAGGTAGTTTTGGTTACCTCTAGTGGTTGGGTAGTTATATCTGGTAGAGTTAGTGTTGGTTACCTCTAGTGGTTGGGTAGTTATATCTGGTAGAGGTAGTGTTGGTTGTCTCTAGTGGTTGGGTAGTTATATCTGGTAGAGGTAGTGTTGGTTACCTCTAGTGGTTGGGTAGTTATATCTGGTAGAGGTAGTGTTGGTTACCTCTAGTGGTTGGGTAGTTATATCTGGTAGAGTTAGTGTTGGTTACCTCTAGTGGTTGGGTAGTTATATCTGGTAGAGGTAGTGTTGGTTGTCTCTAGTGGTTGGGTAGTTATATCTGGTAGAGTTAGTGTTGGTTACCTCTAGTGGTTGGGTAGTTATATCTGGTAGAGGTAGTGTTGGTTACCTCTAGTGGTTGGGTAGTTATATCTGGTAGAGGTAGTGTTGGTTGTCTCTAGTGGTTGGGTAGTTATATCTGGTAGAGTTAGTGTTGGTTACCTCTAGTGGTTGGGTAGTTATATCTGGTAGAGGTAGTGTTGGTTACCTCTAGTGGTTGGGTAGTTATATCTGGTAGAGGTAGTGTTGGTTGTATCTAGTGGTTGGGTAGATATATCTGGTTGAGTTAGTGTTGGTTACCTCTAGTGGTTGGGTAGTTATATCTGGTAGAGTTAGTGTTGGTTACCTCTAGTGGTTGGGTAGTTATATCTGGTAGAGGTAGTGTTGGTAGTGGTTGGGTAGTTATATCTGGTAGAGGTAGTGTTGGTTACCTCTAGTGGTTGGGTAGTTATATCTGGTAGAGGTAGTGTTGGTTGTCTCTAGTGGTTGGGTAGTTATATCTGGTAGAGTTAGTGTTGGTTGTCTCTAGTGGTTGGGTAGTTATATCTGGTAGAGTTAGTGTTGGTTACCTCTAGTGGTTGGGTAGTTATATCTGGTAGAGGTAGTGTTGGTTGTCTCTAGTGGTTGGGTAGTTATATTTGGTAGAGGTAGTGTTGGTTACCTCTAGTGGTTGGGTAGTTATATCTGGTAGAGTTAGTGTTGGTTACCTCTAGTGGTTGGGTAGTTATATCTGGTAGAGGTAGTGTTGGTAGTGGTTGGGTAGTTATATCTGGTAGAGGTAGTGTTGGTTGTCTCTAGTGGTTGGATAGTTATATCTGGTAGAGTTAGTGTTGGTTACCTCTAGTGGTTGGGTAGTTATATCTGGTAGAGTTAGTGTTGGTTGTCTCTAGTGGTTGGGTAGTTATATCTGGTAGAGTTAGTGTTGGTTACCTCTAGTGGTTGGGTAGTTATATCTGGTAGAGGTAGTGTTGGTTGTCTCTAGTGGTTGGGTAGTTATATTTGGTAGAGGTAGTGTTGGTTACCTCTAGTGGTTGGGTAGTTATATCTGGTAGAGTTAGTGTTGGTTACCTCTAGTGGTTGGGTAGTTATATCTGGT